>NC_056742.1:1497500-1645000 GCF_019279795.1 Protopterus annectens | reverse complement strand
TCAGTCCAGCCTGCAGCCTGCTAACTGTTTGACTGCTCTTTTATCACATCTAAGTATGATACTATTTAAGTATCCAAAACAAAATTTTAAGAAAAAAATGACTGTTGTGTTAACATTAAATTCAGGTTGAAAAGTTCACATTTTAAGCCAGGGTATGCAAGGTATTTTAACACACAAACAGAACCATTTGTAAAGCAAGGATCTGAATTGGACCAGAAATTTGGATGCAACTTATTTGATGTACACTATCAGAATGAACAATTCAGCAATGAATGAGCATGTTCTGCATGCAAGGAATTTCACAGAAGTCCATAATTCCACCTAAAGAAAATTTGTGGTATTTGCCTTCTGAATTCACTGTCTCCTCTCCATATGATCCATCAAGATATATATATATATATATATATATATATATATATATATATATATATATATAGCAAGTAAACAACAATGCATCATAGGAAAAACTGTGCAGTACAAACTGTATTCATGAAGGAATCATTGCAAATATAAAATACATGTAAAGTTGATGAACAATCCTAAGAAAATCCTTAAGGAAATGGCATTCACTGAAAGTCCAAATCAGTAAAAATAATCAAATAATAATAGATAAAAGCAGCCCTTATGAATTAAGAAATCATATCTCTTTCTCCCCCACCCCTTCGTAAACAGTACAGCATTATTTATTAAAAATCCAATCAGCAATCAAGTAATAGATAGCAGCCTTGATGAATTAAAAATTCATATCTACCACCTCATGAAACAGCCAACAAATTTGCTGTCTGCCCTATCTAACAATGACAGTAACCGGGTATTGGGTTCCATGTCCCACAATTTTGCCAGCATTCCCTTTCTTAAAAATCAGTTATTAATTCATATCAGAATCTGGGACAAATCCAGAAATACTAATCAAGTACAATTTAGGAGCACTTAAAATATTAGTACTGTTAACTTGAATTATTGACAGAATAAGAGAATGTGAATTAATATGCATTTTTCTGAAGTAAATATGTCTATTAGAATTCTTATTGTCATCAAGTGCAATTCAGCATTTGTTTCTCCAAAACAGTCACCAGTTTTAAGCAAGTATTAAAAGAGTCACAGTTAAGATTTGAGTGAAAATCGGGGACAGCTGAGAAGTATCCTTCTAAAACTCAGGAAAAAAGTTTACCCAATTTTGACTGAAATTAAAAAAAAAAACACACAAATCAAACCATTACTTCTGTACTACACCGCTCCCCAGTTTACAGGTGAGCAATGAAAGATGAGGAATGACCCTTTAATTTTAACTTCAGGTTCATAAGAGGCAATTCGCAAAAAAAAAAAAAAAAAATCTACAAAACTTGGTACCACACTGATGTAATTGCAGTCATTCATTATTGGTAATTCATTTGTGCAAAGTCAAATTGCCAGTAGATTACATTTTAATTTAACACATCCAAGTCCAGCACCAGGCAACAACTGAGATTCAGATTCTATGTGGATTTACTTAGGTATAGGTAATTGTAAACTAACATTAAAAACATATACATGTGTTTATTTCTGTATTTTCTGCAGTTCTGTGTTTGAATTACAGACCAGTTACTTGCTGCCTGACAGTGACAGAGAGAGACAGGTATGTTGTGTCACTCCATTCCTTTTCTTTGAGTTCCATGTCCCAGGTACAAAAAAGCAGGCTCTTCCACCATCCACTTACTCCAGTTTTGCAAAAAAAATTCAAAACTCTGGGCTGAGAGCTCCTGCCTGAGCCTCCGGTGATGATGATAATAAAAAAAAGAAATCTTCACTGAAAAGAATTAAATGGTTTCTTCATAGTACTATGAGGCAGGAAAGAACAAATGTATTGCCTGTAATTTCTATAGGAAAGGAGTTAACACTGAGTATAACCGAATTCAGACGTGTTATTGTTTTGTTTGCACAAAATAGAGACAAATGGACTTTATCTGCAAGTAAGAAACCTGAGAAATACCCAGAAAAGCAGAAGCACTTATTTGTTATTATACTAGAAGCACTTACTTGCTTCCAGAGAACAACAAATACTGTATTTCCTTGGGAAATTTGAAATCATCCTTTTTTGTGTCCAGAAAAGGGAAAAAAAACAAATCCAGAATAACTTGATGTGTTCCAGATCAGAATGCAGTATCTCTTTAGGTGCAGAAAACAAATTAATAGTACTGTTTGCAGCATACTGCATAGATATGTCTTTAAACTAATTTTACATACTTGTAACAATGCACTCTGCCTCCCAGCTGATAATTGAAATAGCAAAAATGTGTTGCCTTCGACGTCTTACTGCCTTACACAAACACTGGCACATGCATTAGAGTGACCTTGAATTGAGAATAATAAATTAAGATTGTACAGTGGAAATTCCCAAGCTCTCTAATTTTCTTTTGTCGTTGTACAAAATGCAGTTTACCTCCTATAGTACAATATATAAATGCATCACAAATATTCATAAATAGGTTCATGCAGTCAAGACCAACCATTTTACTGTTGAGAGGTGTTCAGGTTTTGTTGTGTTATACCAAAAGCTGTTCAACCACATAATTTGCTCAAAAATGTACTTTTCTCTCCAAAAAGCAGTAGAATGTGAGGAAGTCTAGTATTGGTAGACTAATGTTTGAAATAGTGAATGAGCAGTTATTTTATATAAAATGGTTAGCATGATTAACATTGATCCAGTTGTAATATAGTTCCACATCATTGCAGTTGGCCCCACCCCTTCCACTTAGCCCCACCCCATCCAGCTGCTTTCTAGAGCACCCCCTTGGTTTGAAGTCAATAGCTGCCACTGCTAATTGCTATTCTTATATATCCATAGGATGAACAATGTATCCTTTAAATATATAATGTTTAACATTATGATCATATTCTAACACTGCTGTCATCATTTACTTAAATCCAGCTCTTTGTGACCTCAAGGACTTTAGGACACAGGGCATGGCTGTCAAAAATTACTTCTTTATATTCTTACAAATTATTTTCTTCTGTAGTGATGTCTATCCACCTTTGCCTTTGCCCCTCCCTTATTTAATCTTTCCTATCATTAGTTGTCTTCTTAGTGAATCTTGTCTTCAGGATATGTAGCCCAGAACTTCCAATGAACAGTCTAGATTATTGTCCATAAGTATTAATTGATATGATTTTCTGATAGTCCACAGAATTCTAAAAAAAAAAATGATCCCCCCCCCCCCCCAATTTAAAAAAACAATGATTTTCCATCCCCACAGCCACATGTTAATACTGGTAAAACCATAACTATATATAGACTTTTGTTGACAATGTGATGTCTTTGCTCTTTAAAACTGTATCCAGATTTGTCATAGTTTTCCTCCCGAAAAGCAAACACATTTTAATTTCATCACTGCAATCAACATTTGCAGAGATCACTGAGCCCAAAAAATAAAACTTGTTTCTGTTTTCATTTCTCACCCCATCTATCTGTAAAGAATTGATGTGTCAGGATGACATCATTTTAGTTTTTGGTACTGAGTAACAAGCAGGCTTTTGAACTTTCTGCTTTTTACTTCATCAACAGGTTCTTCAACTCTTTCTCACTTTCAGCCATCATAGTGGTATCACCTGCATATCTGAAGTTAATATTCCTCCTGCTAACTTGGACTCCAGCATTTTATTTGTCAAAACCAGAAAATTTATGATATTTATTCAGTTCATATTCTGAATATGTGATGATAGTCTAACACCTCTTTGTATTATTTGCTTGATGTTGAAATACTGAGTTATTCAATACATTTTCTTAGTGTTGCGTGTTTTGCATGTATATTTCTCAGGATGCATATTAGGTAATCCATTACCCTCATTTTATTTAATATTTTATTTTAATTCCTTTGTTCACTGATGAATGAACTGGTTTCTAAAAAGTAAACCATATTTAGTCACAACATGGGCCAAATGGCAACAAACTTAAAGCAGCATGTATATAAACAAGAACAAATTATATACACACACAACATATACAGAATTATTTACATGGTATTCCTTTTACAAATAACAAGTATCAATTGCCTAATAAATTAGGGCAGTATGATGTACATTCACTGAAAAAATACAACAAAAAGAAAAATAATCATGATGAGGATGAAGATAATGACAATTTCCCCCACTAAATCCTCTAATAAAACAAATGGTTCAGATTTTCAAAATTGTGTAAGCAGTCATAGAATAAGTTACTGAGTCAAACTAATTACAAAACCATGACTAGTCCTGTAAGAGTTTATACATACGCAATAGAGTATTTGTATATGTGACCTTCCTATGGTACCTAGAACAACTGTACTTGTTTCAGCTTCCAAGTGTGTAAAATACTTTATCACTATTTTGCCCATTTTGTTGCAAAGCTTTCCAGATATGGGGAGAAACTCTGCTAAATGCTTTCCCTGTGGCAACTAATGTAAGCATTTCTGGCTCTCCATTTCTCTATGATCTTATCACAGTTTATGGCCCACCCAGTCAGTGACTTTTAAGTACTCAAAAAAGCAGAAGTAAATGTTATTTTGGAACTCCCTTCCTTTGCCCATTATCCATCAGATGTTAACAAACTGGCCTCTGTTCATTCTTAAGTTAGCATTTACATCTGGGAGTTCATTCCATACATTGCTGGAGCCTAGCTTGCAGGGTCTTGAGAATTTCTTTGCTAATATGAAGAACAAATATAATTATTTGATAATTTCAGCATTTTTTATCTTTGTCCATTTTTGGATTGGACTGTAAGTTGACCTTCTTCAGTCCGGTGGCTGCTGTCACATTTTCCAAATATGCTGTCAAATTCAAAGCAGCACTGTAGCACCATAAGTTGCAATTCATCTGTTATTTGGTCATTTTCTGTACCCTTGTTTAGAAGTAAGACTTTAGGGTCCATTCAACTTCTCTCTCTCTCTCTCGGATGTTTAGCTTTAGATTGGAAAACATGCTATAGTTTGCATCAGTAATATTAGGATTTTCCTTATGTAGCTCTTCTGTATATTCTTGCCACCTCCTCTTAATACCTCTTTTTTGCCTTGCTGTCTCCCCATCTTCACAGATCTTTTTGAAGAGATCTCTCGTCTTTATACTTCTATTATCTTTGAGTTCACTGCATTGATGATTTAAGTATGCCTCCTTAGCTTCTCTTCCATTCTCTGAAACTCTCGATTAAGTTTAATGCATTTTTCCCCTCTCTATGTTGCCTTTTTCAGCCTTCCTCGGCTACTTCAAAAGCCTCTAGTGGCAGAGATGTTTTCCTTTTCAGCTCTGCTTTTATTTGGAAAAAGTTTTTCTAACTACATCTTACATAATATTGTGGACTTCAGTGCCTTGTTCCTCAGATACTGCTGCCCATGG
Source organism: Protopterus annectens (assembly GCF_019279795.1). Taxonomy (NCBI): domain Eukaryota; kingdom Metazoa; phylum Chordata; order Ceratodontiformes; family Protopteridae; genus Protopterus; species Protopterus annectens. Next base: position 1,639,657 of record NC_056742.1, on the reverse strand, counting down.
ATTTTCATTTTTTTTTTTAAATCACAATTGCAGCAATGACATATATTCACATCCATTAACAGAAAATAAAATAAACTATAATGATATTTCTTATTTGTTTCTTGCAGTATACATTTTAACAATTATTCACTCCTACATTACATAATTTTTTTCAATTCCTGCCATCTGTTAAACCTTATTTTTGCTCCTGAGCATTATTCTGCGTGTATTGTTCCCACAAATTCAGTTTATTTCTATGTAATTTGTTGCCTTCTTTTTATAATCATCCCACCTCCAATTAATTCCTTTACAGTATTCAGTACTTCGACCGCGGTGGTGGTGCTGCGGTAGCATTGTTGCCTCACAGTAAGACGCTGTCCAGTTCGATTCTCAGCTAGAGCATCTTCTGCATGGAGACATGCGTGAATAGGTGTACTTTCGTTGAAGGTTGTGCATCAGGGCTGGTAACTCAGCACATAAAAATCAACTACCAATCATTAGCGGACCGGAGTTCCGCTGTGGCGACCCCTCACTGGGAAAAGCTGAAAGACACAACAACAACAGAAATCAGTAGTTCAGTTACAGTTAGTTTAGATTTTCATTTCCATTTTCTTGTAATTGCTTTTTTGGAACCAATGGCATTAAACTCAGGCCATTCTGTGTCTAAGGAATTTAGATCCTGTAAGCCACTTCAAAGGAATCATTTCCTTAGCTTTAGTCATGAACTCCCACAACATTTCTGACAAAGTACTCTTTAATGAGTTTTAAAAAAATCTGTTGACTCATTACAATCTCAAAAAAAAAAAAAAAAAAAAAAAAAAAAACAGAAGCCTACCTGGGGTATAAAAAAGACCTATACAAACAATTCCAAGGAAAAAAATCTTCTGGACTTTTTTGTATACTTTGAAGCTATGCAGATTTCTTCCTGTTATTATTATTTTATAAACTGCATTTCCAGTCGTTCTTCCAATTTCTTCTGCTTGATTCTTATAGACATTATAAACTATTTGTATTCCCTATCATTTTTCATTGTTTTAAGCAGTGGCTTTTGTTATAGATTGATAAATCAAGCAGATCTATTCTTTTATTTAACATTTTCCTATCTCCTCTTTGTATAACTCTGGTACTAATCCCTGCAGTCCAAACTTCTGTTTAGCTATGTCTACCTCTATTAACTTTCCCTATTTATTTACTCACAGTACACTGGTAATTAATTTTCTCTAGTAAATTCTAGCTTCCTCTTGCCTATTTTGTACACCCCTATATGCAAACATCCCTATTAACAAAATCACCATTCACCACCATTCTCATGTTGGTTTTATTCTGTGGATATTTTGTTACTTTGAGAGTAACATTCTGTATGATGTCTGCTATTCTTTAAGTATCTGCTTCCAAAATCCTACTCTCTCCTTTCTGCCCTCTCCCATTCCATCACCACCCCTTTTCACTTTGATTCATAACCTTTTGCTTGTGTTATGTATACGAGGCTTAACTGCATAGCTCCAAAGTATCCTTTCAAATTGGGTAATCCTAAACCTATGTGTATAGCCTATTCTATGGGGAAAGTCAACTTTTCCATCTTAACTGTTGTCCTCTTTCCCTTCCTAATAAAATCCTTTAACTCTTTATTATTATCCACAATTTCTCATCTGGTTGATAAAAACATGCCTGACCTGCATTTAAAAGTAAACATTTTCACTGCTTGTATCTTATGATCCATATACATAAGAGCTTTCATATCCATGGATTTTATCTAACAAAACTCTATTTTTTACCTCCACATTGTACTCATTTGACATACCACTGAACTTGTATCTAGTTGGTCTGGAAAATTTAGTTTTTTCTTTAATTCTAAACATCACTTAAGAGTTTGATAGCCTGAGCAGCAGTTAGCCCCTGGTCCTTTTTTACCTGAGAGTATAAAAATCTCCCATCACTGTTGATAAAGTATATAGCAAGTATGGATTTGGTACAAGTCATTCTGTATTATCCATTTGTCAAACTATCTCTTACACCGTTGAGCATTACTTATGACCAGTGACTTGTCTTCAAAGCATTCTACCAATCTATGTCATGCTTCATTTTCTACTTTGTGGAATCATTTGTTCATTTTTCTAGTTAATATTTTTGACTATAAACTACAACATTCTAATCATCTATGTTGAGTTATTGGAGCAAAAACTAGTGCTGTATGATTTGGCTTAGCCTGATTGAGGAGATTCTATCATTTTTTTAATAAGCAAGCACTGCTTTTGATCCTTTTTATAAACTGTGAGGGTTACTCCATTTTGTCTGCAGTAGAAGATCTGATGATTGTCTATTTCCTTTCATTATTTCATCAAGTGTCCATGTTTATTCTTGCTATCTCATCCTTAAGCACATTACCTTGTTTTCATAGTTCTTATGTTTCAGGTTCTCAACAGTTACTATTTCAGCTTTATATCATCACTCTCACAACCTCTTCTACTTGCAATAGTCTTCTAGCCTTCCGCATTAATATGCAGGAGACCCTTAGAATTGATTGCTTCATACTCTAATGTCATTGTGACATGTCTCTTGGTGTATTTATCCCTAGGGGGTTCTTGGCATTATACTGGAGTGGGTGGTTATGACCTTCTCCACAAGAACAGATTTAGTATGATTTCTCTCCCATGACCTGCCCATCTTGTGTGGACCTAAATAATTCAGCTCAAATATTAACTGAGATATGCAAGCCCCTTCATCACAACAGAGTAATTGGTTCAAAAGATGTTAGTGCTTCTTGTTATTAGATAAGCTCAACCAACAGCAGAACAAAACAATTACATCTTGATTATTTAGATTTGAATGCTATCAAACATGAATAATGGTTGACTGAGTCAATATCTACTCCACAAGCATTTAAATTTATAATATTTTTATGAGAGGCTCCATTTTGTCATTTGGCCCTAAAAGAGGGTTAAAGGTTATTAGTGTAAAACTAGGTATGCCAGCTCATACTTCATGGGCAAATATGCTTATAAAAAAGTTGATTTCAGTGTTGTAGCCATTTTTGTTTCCATACCATAAATACACAATTAAGTGAATATAACAAAGAATGAATTACTTGAAAAACATGAACTGCTGTATGAAGATGCTGCCAGAACAAAAGAATGCACTTTTAGGTGGGGACACTTTTTTTTTCTTTTTTTTAAGGGCTGTCTTTTTTAAGAACACCCTTTATGTCCAGTTGCACAGTCGCTTCTACATCTGTGCGACCGATGGTTTATGTCTTCATCTTTAGCGGCCGCCAACATTTGAATTCCAGGAGACGTTTGGACTACAGAAAAACATACAAGTGAGAGGTAGGTGTGTGCATGTATGTGTTTAAGAGGTGTGTGTGTGTGTGACGTGCAAGAAAGAGGTAGGGGTGTGTGGATGTAAGAAGTAGGTAGGTAGGGGTGTGTATGCATGTATGTAAGAACTAGGTAGGTAAAGGTAGGGCTGGTGTGTGTGTGTGTGTGTATGTGTTTGTGTCTAAGTAAGAGGAGGGTAGGAGTGTGTGTAAGATGGGGGTTCATGCCTCGCAATTATACAGATGTTTGCCTCATTTTTGATTTGTTTCTCATAAAACTGTGTTTTCCTGGCAACTAATTGAAGACTGAAGTCAGAAATAATGGCAGACATTTGAGTTTTAGACTTCATATCCATGTACAATGCAAACCTTGTTGTCCTATCCACTTTGTAAGGAGGTAGGGGGTGCATGTGTGTGACTCATACCTCTCAACTATACAGATTTTCACAGAATGTCCATATTTTTGCATTATATTTGTGGTCTGTTCATCAATTTTTTTGACAAATCAATGGGATGAGCTAAGGATTAAAGTTACTAAATAATGACGTGCATTAGACTTTCAGAGTTCATATACTTCTGAAAATGCATTCTAACACAAATCCTGTTAGTCTGTTATTCTAGCAACTTTCTAAATGGTTCCCCAGTTTTGGGGCCTTTGTCACCAACATTATAACAGGCTTTCTCCAGATTTCTTGTGCAAGAGACTGAGAGTTATGGTGTGTGTATTTGTGTGTGTAAGAGGGAGGTAGCATACCACTCAGCTGTCCAGGTTTTTGCAGAATTTTCAGATTTTTGACCCATATTCCTCCTAAAAATGATTTAAGTTGTTAAATAATGACAGGCAATTGGGTTTTAGACATCATATCCTTTATCCTGTTATTCTGGCAATTTTATAAGTTCATGAGAGCAATATTTATAATCTGTCCCTGTTTATTTAAGGCTTTGTCCATATTTCTTGCACTAAGATGTTAAGGTGTGTGTGTGTTTGTGAGAAAGAGTGAATGCCCTACTTAGAGTTAGTAGGTGGAGTTTATTTTCAAGTGCATTTTCATGGAATTGTGTGCTTCAGGGGAAGAGAAGTTTATTGCTGCTCATGCTAAGTCTGCTTAAAATGTGCAACTGTTTTGTTTAGCAAATTGTATCACTATTGTGGTATAGACTTTTAAAGCAGTGCTAGGAGCACAGCAGGTAGCATACTTGCATCTTGATGTAGAGGGCTGTAGGTTCTGCTTCCACAGCATGTAGATTTGTATTTTAAAAGGTGGGGTGCTGCAGTTCCAAGTATGTCCTCCTTTGGATGAGATGCCTAGTAACTATGAACCTGTTTTTCAGCTTTCCACCCATTCACTATTGCAGTATACCAGCTTACCATTTTTAATGTAGCACAGGCAATTTATTCTTCAAGGACAACAGGCTCTGAGTTTGTAGATGAAACACTGAAATATAAAGTTGTTTTCTAGCAACAACCTCTTTATTAGTTTCAGATCTCTTTAATGTAGAATTATTCAGATGACTTTTACTTCTCAAGAGATTGTGCATATTGACTGATATTGGTGGATTGTAATGACAGAAGTTTGAGTGGACTTTGATGGTTGAAATGTTCTAAATCAGGGAGTTTGTCATTAGTGGTTCATATGTTTTGGCTCATTGTTTACTGGAAAAATGTTCAAAACTATAAATTTAAAACACACTCTAATAAGTGATACTGTATTATACAAGGGATGTAATACAATTATATGTTATAATTAATAAAATCAGGAAGGTGAATAAAAAAACTTTTGCATGGGCCTAAAAATGTGTGCAAGGGGCATATGATTTGAAAACAGCCCAAAGGTAAACTTAACCTGCCACTGGCCAGATGCATTTTCTTTGAAAGGGGGTTTCAATTCTGTTTCAATTAATGTGAGTTTCAAAGGTAGAGAAGATTTAATGCTGAGTCTGTTTTAATTGTAAGATATTGCTTTGTTTAGCAAATGTCTATCATTGTTTGTGCTATAATGTTTGAAATAAAAGTTGTAAATTAAATCCAAATATCTGTAATCATTGAAGAAGTAAAGCATAAAACAGTATGCACACTGTGAGTTTTGAACAGTGTTTATGGCAACTGGGGAGAAGTAAACAAGTAATAGGACACTGGAATGGCTATGTCGGGGAGCTGAGTGGGGGGGCTCTTGGTTTGCACCCCGCTGAAAAAGTCCTCTCTGTAGGGTATGGCAACTTGCTGCTAGTCTTCTTCAGAAATGAGGCACCATTTCTGGCTTGACCATGGAAAATTGTTGATTCCATGGTCAGTCTTTATCCAGACACAAAAAGAAAAAAGTTAACCTTTTCCACCACAGCAAGCTAGCACTTTGCATCAGCTGCAGGTTCATGACTCTTGTGGCCATTTGTTGTACCTCAGACCACTCCTATTACCTGAATACTGCTAGTGTTGCACCTACAGCCACAATGGATAGGGTGTAAGTCATGTCCTTTGTGACTGCTGGAGTCCCCTCAGTGGGCAAAGGAGAGTCACTCTTGTTGATCCTGGGAGAGGTAACACAGGTTTCCATGTTATGTCAGAATGTTGTGCCCATACCAGGGGAAACAGCAGTTGCCTGTAGTTACAAGGTCAGCACCATTTTTTCTTGTGAAAAAGAAACAGAAAACCAAGCATGTATCTATTTCTCCTGAAATTACTTTGGATATGAGTAGTTTCCTAAGACTGTCTCAGGGTTTAATTCAGTTTATTGATCCTTCTTGTAGAGTAGTTTCTGGTAAAAGAAAGAGGGATGCCTCTTTTCCAGAATAAATTCAATATTCTGAATCTGATGAGGAAAATGCAGGGATGGATTCAAGGCGTTGTCCTCGGATTTCTGATTCAGATGCAGAGGAGAGCTCATTCTTCTTGTGGGGGTTTCTCTTTCTCTGAAACTGTTGCTAGAATGTCCCAGTGTTTTCAGTGGGGAAACACTGAGGTTTCTCAGTTCCTCAGAAAATACTATGAGTTGTTACAAAAGGATTTTCCAATACCTACACTCATTCCTCCTGTCCTGTATGCTTTAGAGAATGTGTGTCTTAATACCTGCAATTTTCCTGGCTCCTCTTCTGCAGAGGGGATCAAAATGTGTGATGAAAGGGACAAGCTGATCCAGGGAATCTGTAAGATTTTCCAGCCCTCATTTTCCAAATTGTCCAAGGGATTTTTTTCCTCATCCAGTTTTGGCAAAAAGCAGAATAAACAGTCTCAAGATAATTAAGGAAAATGGAGGAGGCAAGGTGGTTCCAACAAGAAGTTTCAAACATCTCAAAACCAAGGACACTCCAAGTCTAAATGACTATTCAATAGACCTTGTGACTCTTTCCCACCCTGGCCCCTATTCTGTTCCAGAAAGTCTGACTCCATTTTCTCATTGGCAATGGATTTTCAGACATATGTGTTCTGAAAACCATGCAACAGGGTTAGAGATGGCAGTGGGAGGAACTTTTCTGGGGGGGGGGGGCATTCCTCATCCTGCAGATCAAACACTTGCATTTCCTCTTGTTCTTCATCACATGGAGGGAGTGATATAATCAGTTCCTCCTTTACAGGTGGGAAGGGGTTTTATTGAAGAATGTTCTTAGTGCCAAAAAAATGTGGATGTCAGTTCTGAATCTTTCTTTCCTAAACCTCTTTGTGATAGTGCCCAAATTCAAACTGATGTCACTTCACAACCTTTCATCTCTTCTTCCTTGTTCAAGTTTCCTGGTAACACTAGAGTTAAAAAATGTTTATCACCCCCATTCAGCCAAAATTCAAGTGTTTCTTAAGGTTTCTGGTGTCTGGATCACAATCCGTTCTCTGTGTTACCTTTTGGACTACACACTGCACCAATAGTGTTCACTAAATGTCCAAATCCAGTTACAGCTCATTGCAAGCTAGAGGATATCCACGTTTTTCCATATTTGGACTACTTGCTTGTCTTTGCAGAGATTTTTCAAAGGTCAGGAGCCTGTCTCTTGAGCGAGAGATCTCTTGCACAAGATGAGATTCAAAGAGAAAATTCAGAAGTGTCTGTTGACTCCTTCACACAGGATTGTGCTCTCGGGATGCCAGCTGGACAACTCGGTTCAAAGAGCTTTTCTTCCACAAGTACAACAAATTTTTATCTTGATCTATTTTTAAGGTTTTCCAGTCAGACTTCAGTCACCCTGAGGGAATACCTCAGAATTTTAGTTCTCATAGTATCTATGATTCTCATGATAAGCCTGACAAGGCTCCACATGAGAAAGATAAAGTGATATCTAAAATCTCTTTGGTCCCAGCATCAACACCCTTTATCTTTTCAGATCTCAGTACTGAAGTTTGTCAGAAGAGAAATGTTTTGGTGGTGACACATATATCCTTAAATCTCGGTCTCCCCTTTTTCACAGACACTTTGGTCTTTGCTTGGGGAACAGTATCAAGAAGGATAAAAGCACAGGGGGTGTAGGATACCAAGGACAGGTGCAGTCACACAAATATCAAGGAGGTGCTTTCCCTAATCAAGGCATTCAACTCTATGAGCCATCTTTGGTAGCTGGGACCTCTTCAAGTGGTTAAAGACAAGGCCACAGTCACATGGTACAACAACAAGCAAGGGAGATCCAGGTCATACCCCCTTTGCAGACTAGCCATGTTAGCTTGGGATATAGCTTCATAACACAGTCTCACTCTACAGGCATCCTACATTATGTCTGAGCAAAGTTGTGTGATAGATGAGCAAGACCAGGGCAGACCCTCATGAATGGAAACTAGATCAGGGGGTCTTCCATCTGTGGGGAGTTGCTCAAGTAGACCTCTTTGCCTCTTCTCTGAACAATCAACTGGCAACGTTTTGTTCCAGGACTGGTGAAAGAAGGCCTGGAAGACAGATGCCTTTTCTTTTTTGTGGACAGAGACAGACTCCTTTTCTTTTATTTGGACAGGAATGTTCCTGTATGCCTTTCCACACTTTCCACTAATATGTAGGGTACTTCTGAAGATTCAGAAGGAATCTCTCAAGATCATTGTTGTGACTTCTTTCTGGACCAGGCAACTGTTGATCTCCCTTCTCTTTGTAATGGCTGGGAGAAATTACCACAAACTTCCTAACAGAATAGATCTGCTCACTTAAATGATGTTGGGGTACATCAGACACACCTGTTCTTATCTTCAATTGACTGCCTGGATGATAGGTTTAATTCTTTTTAGGCACCTGTTTTCTCAGGACATGCAGCAGGTAGTAATGAAGGCTGTCTAACTTGAGGTTCTTAGGATACAAAACAATTTTACTTCCTGCTCTGACCTCTGCAAGAAGAATATCTGAGTTGAAAGCTCTTATGGTGAGTAGACCTTACCTCATTTTCCATAAGGACTTTTTTTTTTGTTTGTTTTTTTTTTTTTTTTTTTTTTTTGGAGAACTAATCCTCTTTAATGTCTAAAGTGGTATCCAAGTTTACCTTAAGCCAAGCTATTCACTCCCCATTTTCTATCCTGAACTTAAAAATAAGGGTAAACGGACAATACATATCTTGCATGTCCACAGACAGATCTAGTACTATCTTGACAGAATGAAATCTTTCAGATCATTTATTAATTTCTTGTGAAGACTATAAGGGACAACCGATGTCAAAACAGACTAATTTCAAATGGTTGTCTAAGGCTATTGCCTTTTGTTATACTCAACATGACAAATCCAAGAAAGGTCAACATCCACTCTGCAAGAGCCTTGACTTCATCTATGGCTTTTTGGAAAGGATTGTATTCTAAAAGCTACTACAGTACTAGCATATTATCGCAACTAGATTTTCGCTGTAATAGTGGTTGCTTCCCGATGTGTAAATGTTATCGATAATACTTTCAAAATCTCACAGAAAGTGTTTTCTTTCATATTGAAGTTTGTTTAGGCAGAGTTATCAGTGAAAAATTGAAAAAATTAATGTTTCACTTAAGATTTGCCCTTTACTGCTAACATGTCATGTTGCTTTTCCAAGTCCAAGTCTACTTAATGCACGTTCCTTTTCTCATGGCAACAAATGTCGTCAAACTGGTAGTATACATTTATTTGGGAACCACATCTCTGTCTTTATTTACTTCTGGTGTTCTAACACAAGAGTTTTGTAAGCTGAACATGTGCTTGTGGGATTTGTCTACCACACCACAGAGAAGGACTCAATTGCATTATTTCAACAGTATAGAATTATACCCGCACATAAGGAATGCAGTTCAAGACATGTAGTGAAATTGTACTTCACAAGACAAATATTTTGGAAGTGACAGTGGTGGTGCTGCAGTAGCGTTGTCACCTCACAGTAAGACGTCCTGTTCAATTCTCAGCTAGAGCGTCTTCTGTGTGGAGACATGCGTGAATGGGCATACCTTCATTGAAGGTTGTGCGTCAGAGCTGGCAAATCAGCATGTAAAAATCTACTGGCAATCATTAGCGGACTGGAGTTCCGCTGTGGTGATCCCTAACCGGGAAAAAGCCGAAAGACACAACAACAACAACAACAACTTCAGAGAAATTCTACCAATATATTGGGGCTCGGGCTGGAAACTGGTTTGATGGTAGTAGGATAATGTACGACTGTGGTACGTTTAATTTATTGCTAATATAAGCAGTTGACAACAATTACTTTCTGTCAGGAAGAACTAAACATGACTGACAAGACTTTCATCGACTGGAATAACTACTTAAGGGATCTCTGTGTCATGGAAATGGAAAAGCGAGAGAAGAAACAAATCGGAGTGCCAGGCCATATAGTAGAAATAGATGAAAGTCTATTCACTCGTAGAAGAAGTAATGCTGGTCGTATCTTCCCTCAACAATGGATTTTTGGAGGGATCTGCAGGGAGACCAAAGAGACATTTCTGGTAAAATTTCCAGATAGAAGTGCCTCAACGTAATTTAGTAAAATAACGGAGTACATCAAAGAGGGCAGCACTATTTATTCTGATTCCTGGCAAGCTTATCACACCAAGCAACTTGAAGAAGCAGGCTTTACCAATGACAAGGTTAACCATAAGTATAATTTTGTGTATCCTGATACTGGAGTCCATACACAACATATAGAGAGAATGTTGGGTTCAGTAAAGTAGAAGAACAAAAGACAAAGAGGTACTGCACATCACCATTTAGACTCGTATTTAGTAGAGTACATCTGGCATGAAACCCAGCTTGCACAGAAAAAAAACTGTTTAAAAGCAATGCTGACTGCAATTGCTGACAACTTTCCCCCACACAAAAAGACTAAACCATCGACTGAGCAATCCACATCTTTTCAGCCGTAATACATGCACAAATCATTGACAAACAATCTGCCTTTGTCCAAGGATAGCAGTATCACAATACCAAACCAAAGCACTACTGTCATCTTCTCACATACAAAACTACCCTAGAATCACCTGTCAACATCATTCAATATCATCAGTCTAACAAACTTTTTTTATTTCTTTTTTTGCAAGCTTCTGCTATAAAAGTTTCCTTACAAGTCTGTTTCTAAACTTTTAGAAATAAACAGTTTACCAAAAATCATTTTGAAGTCTCCGTGTTTTTCCTTTCAGCATTCCATCTTCATAGCTAAAGTAATCCTTTTGACAGTAAGACAGCAGCCCAGCCAATTGAACTGTGCATGTGTAAATGGTGAAAATGTCTAGCCCAAAGGTTCCTAGAATTTATAAACTCAAATGCTATGGAACAACTTGTTACCACTCCCACAAGAGGGGAAAACATACTGAACCTGATCATCACCAACATGGGGACTCTATGCTCCAGACCAGAAGTGTATCCCTCACTGGTAAGATCAGACCATAAACTAATCTCACTGGATATTCAATCCCGACCCCACCCCCTACCCAGAAAACCACAGTGAAAAACTTCTCTAAAGCAAATTTCACACTCCTCAAAACCGAGGTGGAATCCTTCAAAGCCCCCAGGCCTGTGGAAAATACGGCCCAGACCGCAGAATCCTTTATAAACGCATTCTATGAACACCTTCAAGAATGCATGGATCATGCAATCCCAAATAAAACCAAGACCCAATCCTCCAAAGGCAGACATCCTGTCTGGTGGACCCCAGCCATAAACAAACTATACAACAGAAGGAGGAAGCTACTACATGATAGAGCAAAATCCCAAAAAGGGAAGGCATCTCTGATCAGTATTAGCAAAAAACTATGGGCACTCATAAAATCGTCTAAGGCCAGCTTCGAGAGAAAGATTGCACAGGACACTAAGGATAATCACAAGGCTTTGTTTAGTTATGTTAGGAACCATGGTGGGAATTCCCAGATATGCTCAGAATTAGTCCAAAATGACAAAAAATACACCAAACCCACAGACATTGACAACATCCTAGCTGACAAGTTCAGCACAAACTTCTCCCCCCCTCCCCACCAAAAGGGCAAATATATATCCCAGCAGAGTGCTGCCCCCCTGACATCTCAGATGCTCAGGTACTGTTCAGTCTCAGCCTTACTACAGGATATGTACCCAAAGAGTGGCGTACAGCAACAGTGGTCGCTCTCCACAAAGGTGGTGCCTCAAGGGATCCTGGAAACTATCGCCCCATAAGCCTGACTAGCTTGGTCTGCAAAGCTATGGAAAGGATCATCATGGACCTCATAAATAAAGATATTGGGGACCTACAGACACTGGATCCTAGCCAGTTCGGCTTTGTTAAGGGCAGATCCTGCCTCTTAAACCTGGTCGATTTCTCTGAAACAGTCACCAAGGCCATTGACGAGGGGAAGATGGTCCACACAGCCTACCTGGACCTCCCAAAAGCCTTCGATACAATACCCCACTCGGGCGTTATAGATAAGCTCACCAGCTTAAGTATAAACCCCTATGTCACTAGATGGGTTGCAAACTGGCTCAAGGACAGAACCCACATGGTTAGAATTGCTGGAGCCATGTCAGACTCCAAAGCAGTTACAAGTGGCGTCCCACAAGGCTCAGTCCTGGGACCTCTCTTGTTTGGTATATATTTCTCGGAGGTATAGGCCAACACGGAAGGACTGTGGCTGATCAAGTTCACAGATGACTGCAAACTGGGCACCATAATCGACTCTCCAGCTGACACAAGCATCCTCCAAAAGGGCCTCATAGAAACAGACAACTGGTGCCAGAGCCATGGCCTCAAGCTAAACGCCAAAAAGTGTATAGTCATCCCCTTTGGCAAAAACAAAGTGCCCACAAATTATCACATAGGTGGTAATCCATTAAGTACAGAAGAAGTAATTAGGGACCTGGGGACCCAAGTTGATAGCAATCTCTCATTTGACAACCACGTGGCCAAAGTGGTTAGAAAAACATTTTATATAGCCCACCTAATCATGAAGAGATTCACATCTAGATCAAGGGAGATCATCGTGCCTCTTTACTCATCCCTCATCAGGCCCATAATTGAGTACAATGCCCCTTTTGGGATGTACCTTACCAGACACCTGCAGCAACTGGAAAGACCCCAAAAGTACCTCACCAAGAGAATCAAAGGGCTCAAACAGATGCCATATGCTGCCCGGTTAAAGAAACTCCAGCTCTACTCAGTGGCATACCGCCTGCTCAGAGGCAATCTGTGCCTGACGTATAAAGCCATGTCCAACCCGGAATTAATGGACATGCTGCACGTCAGAAAATCCAAATCCCATCGAGCTACGTGCTCGAGAGACTTGAACCTCAGCACTGAAATAAATAGGACATGCTGGAGGGACAGATTCATAACCCAGAGGCTCCCTTCACTCTGGAATAAAATCCCAGTCCAGGTTAGGCAGAGTCCCTAATTGACTCTCTTCAAGAGGAATCTTGATGAGTGGATGGAAGATCGTAGGTTTACCCTGGGTATCACTTCTGTGTCACTGTTAGACAGCGACACAGTATACTAAGCACGAAAATGGGCATAGCAAAATTAATTTAAAATGGGTGGCGAAAGTCAAACACACTCTGACTAGGCTTATAAATGCCCTAGGGCAGATAGCCTAGTATGAACCTATGAACCTATAAAGCACGCAAAACAGGAAGAAGACTTTCACAGTTGTTTATCTTCCTGAATGTAAGCCAAACGTATTTGTTCTCAGTAAAGATGTAAAATAACAGCTTACACTAATTCCCACACTTGTTTTCATGCCAGCATGCGTATTACCAGGGTCTATGTCAAATAAACAAATGCTTGAAATGTTGATCGCCATATGGTCGAGACCATATGATTGACATTTGAAGGGTTCGAAGGTTGACTTTAACGGTGCCGTATGGTGCAGAATGGGAAAATTTCCCTTTTCTCCCCTGAAGTGTGGTCTCGGAGTTGGTATATTTAAGTAGGGACAGTGGGGGGGGTGCAGGGGGGCTTGCCCTTAAACTTGCCTCTTAAACCTCTTCGATTTCTTTGAAACAGTAACCAAGGCCATTGACGAGGGAAGGTGGTCCACACAGCCTACCTGGACCTTGCAAAAGCCTTTGATACAATACCCCACTTGGGCGTTATAGATAAGCTCACCAGCTTAAATATAAAACCCTATGTCACTAGATGGGTTGCAAACTGGCTCAAGGACAGAACCCACATGGTTAGAATTGCTGGAGTCATGTCAGACTCCAAAGCAGTTACAAGTGACGTCCCACAAGGCTCAGTCCTGGGACTGGAAAGACCCCAAAAGTACCTCACCAAGAGGATCAAAGGGCTCAAACAGATGCCATATGCTGCCTGGATAAAGAAACTCCAGCTCTAATCAGTGGCATACCGCCTGCTCAGAGGAGATCTGTGCCTGACGTATAAAGCCATGTCCAACCGAGAATTAATGGACATGCTGCACCTCTGAAAATCCAAATCCCATCGAGCTACGCGCTCGAGAGACTTGAACCTCAGCACTGAAATAAATAGGACATGCTGGAGGGACAGATTCATAACCCAGAGGCTCCCTTCACTCTGGAATAAAATCCCAGTCCAGGTTAGGCAGAGTCCCTCATTGACTCTCTTCAAGAGGAACCTTGATGAGTAAATGGGAGATCGTAGGTTTACCCCGGGTATCACTTCTGTGTCACTGTTAGATAGAGGCATAGTATACACTAACCTCGAAAAAGGGCATAGCAAAATTAATTTAAAATTGGTGGCGAAAGCCAAACACACTCTGGCTAGGCTTATAAATGCCCTAGGGCAGATAGCCTAGTATGAACCTATGAACCTATGAACAAGGATATTGCAGTCCACAGGTTTTCATAGACTGTTGTGCTGTTATTTAATAAGGACATTTTAATTGAACTCCAGAGAGTATTATGCTGTTAGCTTTCAAAACCCTGCTAATATAACACTAGTATTTATTTGTCATATGAGGTGGTCAGAGTGGTACAGCAGTAAGTGTTGTTGCCTCACAGCATGAGGTTCTCCAGTTTGATTCTTGGCTTGTGTGCCTTTCGTGTGGAGTCTGCATGTACTCCCTGCAGTCATGTGGTTTTCTTACAAGTGCTCTGTTTTCCTCCCACATTATAAAGACATGCAGTAGGTGGATTGGACACTCTAAATTGGCTGTAGGTGAGAGTGCATGCGTGAGTGAGTGGTATGGATGAACTACTGTGGCAGGGCTAGCCACCTGGTAGTGTAAATCATCGCTCAAGATGATTGTCACTGCTGAAGTGACACCGCGACCCCATGTGTGCAAAATGGGAAAAAGGGGTTGACAATGGACAGCTCTATTTTTCATTTGAGCCCTGTGTATGGTGGTGTCACGCTTTCCCTTTATCTCTGTGAGGTGTAGTGAACTGCTTTTGTTATATAAATTTACTGAGTCACTTCAGTATCAACATAAACTCATTTGCAATACTTATTACCATATTTTGGTCTCCCTCTAAATACATAGGGGTGGGTGTTGTTTGTCTGTGTTATGTATAGATGGAATTACATAAACTCACACACACACACACACACACACACACACACACACACACACACACACACACACACACACACACACACACACACACACACACACACACACACACACACACACACACACACTCACTCAGATGCATGTGTTTACTTGGACAGAACACTGATGCTCACTGACATTTTTCTGACTTAGTCTGGGGGCATTGGACTGCATGATATACAGTATGCAAATGGATGTTGATGAAATCAAGCCCTGGACTACAGAACAAAGCCCATTAGCAGCTCATAGCCTTAATTATCTGCAACAACTGCTACACTATGCTGCAACCATATTGTGTTACTGTTACAGTGATTTGTCCTTCAGACCGTATAATACAGGTGTTGTGTGGGTTTAACACTGGTCTATCATCTTAATTTGGTATATAGCTGGAACATTACTCTGTATCCTTTTTCTGTCAGCCCCTATTAGAGGACAGACATCCTACCTACTATTATTTTTCATGGAGCCTCTTAAAATGATTTCATAATGTCTAGTACAGTGTCTACTCTGGCAATTGGGGCAGGGAGCTGTTAATGTGTTGCTTCCACAACTGAAAGTTATAGGTTTTGATTCCGTCCATGTTCGTTTTACCTACTGCATGACTCTAATCAAGTCAGTTAAGCATACAGTGATCCTGGGTCACCCATGAAAAGGGGCATTTTGTTCAGTGGACTTATCTGTTGTAGTATAAATTATTATTTTTGTTTTGTGACTGGTAATCGAATATTTCTTGCACTTTATTATCATGCCAGCTCACTCCTTCACATATTTCCATGATATTGTGGTACCACACACCTTCATAAATCTCTTAAATTGTGACAAACCCAGCATATTTGTTACTGTATTAGTGAATTCTCCAGTTTGTGCCACAGTGGCACCATCATGTCTGTCTTCCTCCAGATTTAGCCCAACCCTGTGCTACTATAGCATTATATTTTTTTCAAATGCTCTGTGTTACTGTAGTAATATTACCCTAATTCATTACATTCTTACATTGCAATGTTTCTGCAGTCACAGATAGTGCTGCAACAATACACTACTCTCAAGATTCATTAGTAATAGCCTTGTGAAATCTGTCTGTTCCACAGTCTTTGTGTTGCTGTAAATTCAAACTGACTATAAATGCCTATAGTTTGTCATTCAGTTTTGCTTTTCAGCTTAATGTGCATTATTGTATTGCTTTAACCAAAATATCAAGGTTTTATTGAAATATTACATGGTTGACTCAGACCACTATATTTTGGAAGAATTCTTGAGATTTCACCGATGGCTTATTGAACTCTCATAACTGTAGAAATGAGAAAACATTAGATTGCATATATATTGATCTAATTTTATATCGCACTTGAGAGTTGCTTTTGTTGTCACACATTGAAGCTCATTTTAAAAGGTATAGGATTGTATTCATGCCCATGGTTTGCACCTTTGTAACGGTTACTTGTGAAGAACATTGCTACACCTATATGCCTATAGATTAATTGCAAGTTACTGGTGCTGGCTATAACAATATTAAAGCTTCTGCAAGGAAATGCCCACGTTTGTGAAATGAATAAAGTTAGTGAAGTTACTCTTTAAGTATGTGTGAAGTACTACATAAAAAGAAAAATGCTTGTATGATTTGAAAGTATATTTACTCAAAGAAATTTTTATAAAATGTTTCCATATCTTCAAATAGATTGAACCATAAATAGTGAAACATAACATAATATAACATAATCAACTAGTCAACTATTTACAAAAGAAACTGTATACAATTACCTAAGTATACAATCTATAACATCACCTGTTTCTCTATATAATATGCAATTTGTATTAAGATGCTGTGCTGACTAATCAGATCAATTTGTTTTGTTCAATATTTTGTCAGCCTTCTGCCAATAAATGATGTATGATGTTGTCTTATCAGTTCTTTTCTTTATGGTTGCTACTTCCATTCAATTCCCCAGCTATTATCAAGTTCCCTTTGGAGTGCTGGATTACTTCTTCTAACTGTTGTTTGACTATACTTGCACTCAAGCCAGGTTTCCAATAAAAGTTAATAAAAGTATACAGTTTACCATTTATTGAGATAGTTGACATACAAAGCGTCCCAGATTTGTCATGGTATGAGCTTATTATTTTTGGTAAAACGACATTTTTTTTCCATAAAATCATTATCCCTCTTGTTTTTTTCTTATGTGATGAACTTGTTAATACTGTATAACCATTGAAGTTGAGTAAATTAAGGTCTTCAGTTAATAAATGTGTCTCTTGCAGAAATATCAGTTATGGGTTTATAGGTTTAATATATTTAAATAAACGTAGTCTTTTACATTTATTATTAAATCCATTAATATTAATTGAGATCACCTTCATATTTAAATACTGCTATATGTAGATTTAATTGAACTGGTATTCCATTAGGCAGAATAATGCATACAAGTTCTTGTTTGTGTACAGCTGTGAATAAAAAATCTGCTTTAGTTTCCTTTTAGTTAGACTAATATAATTAGGCAAATAAAAAAAAAACATAAGAAACAGTGTAGTATCAAAACCTGAACCATGAACCCCTTTCTATCCATGGGGTTATTATAACCCCTACACTTAAGATGACAAAGTGTCCCTCTCCCTATCGCAGGCACTATACTCTGAGCCTGACAAGTCATTACTTGTTAGTCAGAAAGTGCGTTATAATTCTATAGGATAATTATAATAGTAAATGTATGGTTATTAACCTGTCTGATAGATTCTAAATTCAGCCTAAGGTTGACAAGAATTAACAATCCCAATAACATATCAGAAAATCATACAGGTTGATATGAATCATCTTTAACCAGAGAAATTGCCTTACAGTTATGCTTAAATGTAGGCTACACTGCTGTACTTATGAATTTTATAATGCATGTTTAATATAAGCAAATCGTTCAACATTCTTTAATGTGTTAAAACATTCTCGTTTTTCTTTTCTAAGTGTAAGCAACACAAAAACAAGATGAAAACCCATATGTTAGTTAGCTTGTATAATTTATGTTTGGATATTGTTTCTCTGATTTACTTAAGGTAGATTTAAAAGTTGTTATACAACTTGTAGCAGTGTCATATGTATGTAATTATATACATGTTAAAAGTGCTGAAAAGGTGAAGTGTAATTTATATGTGTAAAATGACCCTATAAATAGAACGATTTGGTTTATATACAATATAATTTAGCACACTAACAATCTACATTGAATTGTAAAGTCAGATGACAATGCTGCAGTCAACATAATTGAACTGATATAGATAACAGTAAGGTATTGAGCAAGCTTCCTTTTCCGAGTTAACAGACTGATAAAGATTTACTTAAGTAACTGAATCTGTATTACACTAAAACTGTTTTAAAAGTTTCACTTGCATTTGATCTTATTTTAATGTTCAAAGTTACCCTTTTACAGATATTTGTAGTCTTAGATGTATTGCCTTTATCTAATGGCATGAAAGCTCTATAACTGTAAAAGGACCCCACAATTCTAAAACTTACATCATTTTTTATAGACTTACAAGAAACATCAGCAAATACAGAAATTGTAATGAGCAACTTTTCTTTATATATGACTTCTATTTTTATGGTTTGCAGATAAGTGTCTGTGGAAGCGATATGTGGAGTACAGAATGAAATTGCCTCCTCTTATTGGACTATTTGTTTTTGTGACAGAAAGCTTTCAAATCAATTAATTATTTGCAATGAAAAAGTATTATTTACTTTACATTTGTTAACCAGGAAATTCTGACTGGACCAGGTCCATTTTTAGCAGAGGCCCGGGGAGAAAAGCTCCGGCATCAAGTTATACAAATACAATAAATCCAGCATAATACACAAAACAGGTTACATCATGTATGCTGACCATAGTAATATAACAAGAAATTAATAAAACACTCCAGGAAAAAGAAGATACAGAACATAGGTAAAAGACAATGTCAGTTACAGTACATCCGGCACACTACCCAAAACAGGTTTCATCATGTATGCTGAGCATAGTTATATAACAAGAAATTAATAAAACAGTCCAGGTAAAAGAAGATATAGACCATAGGTAAAAGGACAATGTCAGTTATACATTGGTAAGAGAAGAAAATATATCAAGTAAGATTCTACAGTTAAAAGTACCCTTTCCGATTACCAAGCCTACAGGGGATCAGAGATCCAGCATGTGATCAGAGAGGAGTTTGGGGAGTTAATAGCAGTGTGGGTAGGGTTATATGATACAAGGGCATAACCAGGTACTAAGAATATGTGATTTGAGGGAGTTTTTGAATATGGATGTGGAGGGGGCAGTGGAAATGGATAGGGGAAGTGAGTTCCAATTTCTGGCATTGGTGTGGGAGTAGAGTGCTTTCCTTGCATTATTGTTAGCCTTGGTGATGGAGAGGAGATATTTTTCACTAGATCTTAGGTACTGGTTTGCAGTATAGACAGTAAGTAGGTTAGATAATGAGGGTTTTTTTCAGGATATTTGAGAATATTGTAGGCTGTGCCCAGCTGGTGATAGTTAAGTAGCTGTGGTAGCTCAAGCCATTTTAGTTCTTTTAGTGCAGTACAGTGATGGGTTCTATAGGTTGAGTTAGTAGCAAACTTGGCTATTTTATTGTAGCATGACTCTAGTTGGTCTAGGTCACATTGTCTGATTTGGGTAAAGATTGGTGCTGCATATAATAGAGTTGAGAGGAGGTGGCTTTGTACAAGAGTGACTCTTGCTTTTTGTGAGAGAAAGGACTTATGCCTGTATAGGGAGCCTAGCTTTTTGTGTACTAGTTTTATGGTATATGAGATGTGAACATCAAAGTGAAGATTATTGTTTATTTCAATGCCCAGATGTTTGGTGTGGTTAGAAGGGGAGATGGTGGTGCCATCCTTAAATGTTATGGTAAAGGAGAGGGGGATTTTTGATCTATTAGGGGTAAATAGGAAACCACAGTGAAAAACTTCACCTTACTTAAGACAGAGGTGGTAAGTTTCACAGTCCCCATGCTAAAGAACAACAGTGTCCAAGATGCAGGAACCTTTACAAATGCACTCTATGAGCATCTACAAGGATGCATGGATCATGCCATCCCTAGCAAAACCAAGACTCACTCCCCTAAGAGAAGGAAACCAGTCTGGTGGATCCCTGCCATAAAAAGGCTATACAATAGAAGGAGGAAACTAGTTCAGAAAAAAAGCCAATCCCAAGAAGGAAAGACATCCCTGATCAGTATCAATAAGAAACTAAGGTCCCACATAAAATCATCTAAGGCTAGCTTTGAAAGAAAAATAGCCAAGGATTCGAAAGATAACCACAAAGACTTCTTTAGCTATGTCAAGAATCTAAGTGGCAACTCGCAGATATGCTCTGAGCTAGTGCAAAATAGCACAAAATATACTGAACCTACTGATATTGCCAACATCCTGGCAGATAGATTCAGTGCAAACTTCACCCCCCTCTCACCCCCAAAAGGGCCCACAACAATACCAGAAAAGTGTAGTGTCCCAGAAATCACAGATGCACAGGTGAAAACAACCCTTTCAAAAGCCAGAAGCACAGCGTCAGTGGGGCCAGATGGTGTCCCAGGCTGCGTCTTGCACGAACTACAGAATGAACTAACCCCCCCCCCCACCTAAACACACTGTTCAACCTCAGCCTCTCCACAGGCTACATGCCCATAGAATGGTGCGCAGCAATGGTTATTCCACTCCACAAAGGAGGGGCCACAACTGACCGTGGTAACTATCGCCCCATAAGCCTGACTAGCCTGGTCTGCAAGGCTATGGAGCACATCATCATGGAACTTATTAACAAAGACATTGGGAACCTCAAAACACTTGACCCGACCCAGTTCGGCTTTGTTAAGGGCAGATCATGCCTACTAAACTGAGTTGACTTCTTCGAGAAAGTCACCAAGGCCATAAATGAGGGGAAGGTGGTTCACACAGCCTACCTTGACCTCGCCAAGGCTTTTTACACCATTCCCCACTCGGGAATTATAGAAAAACTCACCAGCCTGAACATAATCCCCTATGTCACAAGATGGGTTGCCAACTGGCTTACAGACAGAACTCACATGGTAAGAATAGCGGGCTCAGGTCGGACTCTAAAACAGTTACAAGTGGTGTCCCACAAGGCTCGGTCCTGGGACCCCTACTGTTCGGCATATACTTCTCAGAAGTACAGGCAAACACAGGAGGACAATGGATAACCAATTTCGCCGATAACTGCAAACTGGGAGCCATAATTGACTCTCTGGCTGACATGGACATTCTCCAAAAGGGCCTTACTGAGACAGGCACCTGGTGTCAAAGTCATGGTCTCAAGCTAAATGCCAAAAAATGTACAGTCATCCCATTTGAGAAAAACAAAACACCCATGAATTATCACATTGGTGGCAGCCCCCTTAATACAGAAGAGGTAATAAGAGATCTGGGCACCCAGGTAGATAGTAATCTCTCCTTTGACAATCATATTGCCAAAGTAGTTTGGAAATCCTTCTATGTAGTCCATCTAATTACTAAAGGGTGCGCATCTTGAAATAAAGTGGTTATAGTGCCCCTCTGCTCATCACTCATTAGACCCATCACAGAGTACAATGTCCCATTTGGGATGTACCTCACAAGACACTTCCAACAGCTGGAAGGACAACAAAAGTACCTCACCAAGAGGATTACTGTCCTCAAACATATGTCCTATGCAGCCTGACTGGAAAATCTCCGGCTGTACTCAGTGACATATAGCTTACTCAGAGGTGATCTCTGCCTGACTTACAAAGCCATGTCCAACTCAGAATTGATGGACATGCTCCACCTAAAGAAATCCAAGTCACTGCGAGTCACGCACTCTAGTGAGCCAAACCTCACCACAACAATAAATAGAACATGCTGGAGGAATAGATTCCTGTCACAGAGACTCCCCATGCTTTGGAACAAAATTTCTAACTACATTAGGCAGAGCCCCTCACTAACACTCTTCAAGAGAAAACCTTGACGAGTGGATGGGTAACAGAAAATACACCCCTGGGATCACTTCATTGGCTCTTCTTGACAGAGGCTCAGTTAATTAATCAATGGGGCAGCGAAAGCTGACACACTCTGGCTAGGCATATAAATGCCCTTCGGCAGATAGCCTAGTACCTACCTATGAACCTAATAGTAGCAGTTTTGTCTTTTTTGGATTTAGAATTAGTTGGATACCTGATATCCATTTTTCTACTGAGTTAAAGGTATCTTGAATGAGTGTATGTAGGGTGGTGGGAGATGAGGCGGAGCAGATCAGGGTTGAATCATCCGCATATTGTATGAGTGTGGCATGTTGTGTAGAGCTATTGAGGTTATTTGTGAAAATAGAGAACAATAGTGGGCCCAGTATAGAGCCCTGTAGGACTCCTATGGTGGTTGGAAGTTGTGTAGGTTCATAGGTTTATAGGTTCATAGGTAGGTACTAGGCTATCTGCCCAAGGGCATTTATAAGCCTAGCCAGAGTGTGTCGGCTTTCGCCTCCCCATTGATTAATTAACTGATCCTCTGTCAAGCAGAGCCAATGAAGTGATCCCAGGGGTGTATTTTCTGTTACCCATCCACTCGTCAAGGTTTCTCTTAGGTTCATAGGTTCAAAGGTTCATACTAGGCTATCTGCCCTGGGGCAATAATAAGCCTAGCCTGATTCTGTATGGCTTACGCCACCCTTGATTTGAGTATACTGTGCCCTTTTTAAGGTTTAGTTTACTGTGCTCTGTCTAATAGTGACACGGGAGTAATCCCTGGGACAAACCTACGATCCCCCATCCACCTATCGAGATTGTTCTTGAAGAAATTCAGTGAGGTGCTCTGCCTCACATGAACAGGAATTCTATTCCAGAGCGAAGGGAGACTCTGGGTTATGAACCTGTCCCTCCAGCAAGTTCTATTTATTTCTGTGCCGAGGTTCAAGTCCCTCGAGCGTGTGGCTCTAAGGGATTTAGATTTACTGAGGTGGAGCATGTCCATTAATTCTGGATTTGACATAGCTTTGTATGTCAGGCATAGATCGCCTCGAAGTAGGCAGTATGCAACTGAGTAGAGCTGGAGTTTTTTAACCGAGCAGCATATGGCATCTGTTTGAGACTCTTGATCCTCTTGGTGAGATACTTTTGGGGTCTTTCTAATTGCTGCAGGTGTCGGGTAAGGTACATCCCAAAAGGGGCATTGTATTCTATGATGGGCCTGATGAGGGATGAATAAAGGGGCACGATTACCTCTCTTGATCTAGATGTGAAACCCTTCATGATGAGGTGGGCTATGTAGAAGGTCTTTTTAACCACTTTGGCAATGTGGTTTTCAAAGGAGAGATTGCTATCAACTTGGGTCCCCAGGTCCCTAATAACTTTCTCTGTACTTAATGGGTTTCCGCCTATGTGGTAATTTGTGGGCACATTGTTTTTGCCAACGGGTATGACTATACATTTTTTGGCATTTAGCTTTAAACCATGGTGCTGGCACCAGTTATCTGTCTCTGTGAGACATTTTTGAAGGATGTTTGTGTCAGCTGGAGAGTTGATTATGGCGCCCATTTTGCAGTCGTCTGCAAACTTGGTGAGCCATAGTCCTCCCACGTTTGCCTGTACCTCGGAAAAGTATATACCGAACAAGAGTGGTCCCAGGACAGAACCCTGTGGGACGCCACTTGTGACCGGTTTCGAGTCTGACATGGCTCCAGCAACTCTCACTCTGTGGGTTCTGTCTTTGAGCCAGTTTGCAACCCATCTTGTGACATAGGGGTTTATATTTAAGCTGGATAGCTTATCTATGATGCCCGAGTGGGGTATTGTGTCAAATGCCTTTGCAAGGTCCAGATAGGCTGTGTGGACTACCTTCCCTTCATCTATGGCTTTGGTGACTGTTTCAAGAAGTCAACCAGGTTCAAAAGGCAGGATCTGCCCTTGACAAAGCCGAACTGGGTAGGATCTAGTGTCTGTAGGTCCCCAATGTCTTTGTTTATGAGCTCCATGATGATCCTCTCCATAGCCTTGCAGACTAAGCTAGTCAGGCTTATGGGGCGATAGTTTCCAGGGTCCATAGAGGCTCCACCTTTGTGGAGTGGGACCACTGTTGCTGTACGCCATTCTGTGGGCACATATCCTGTAGTGAGGCTGAGATTGTATAGCTGTTTTATTTGTGGGATTAGTTCCTCTTGGAGTTCATGTAGGACGCAACCTGGGATGCCATCTGGTCCCATGGAAGCAGTGTTTTTTGCTTTAGGGAGGGCAGCCTTCACCTGAGCATCAGAGATGTTTGGGAGGCAGCCCTCTGCCGGGATAGATACTTGCTCTTTTGGGGGGAGGGGGTGGAGAAGTTTGCACTGAACCTGTCTGCCAGGATATTGGCGATGTCTGTGGGTTCAGTGTATTTTTTGTCATTTAGAATCAACTCAGAACAAGTCTGGGAGTTGCATCCCAGGTTTCTAACATAACTGAAAAAAGCCTTATGATTGTCTTTGGTGTCCTGTGCAATTTTTCTCTCGAAGCTGGCCTTGGAGGATTCTATGAGGGATTGTAATTTTTTTGCTAGTACTGATCAGAGATGCCTTCCCTATTAGGGATTTTGCTCTATCATGTAGTAGCTTCCTCCTTCTGTTGTACAGTTTATTTATGGCAGGGGTCCACCAGACTGGATGCCTGCCTTTGGATGATTGGGTCTTGGTTTTGTTTGGGATAGCATGATCCATGCATTCCTGGAGATGTCCGTAGAATGCGTTTATATAGGATTCTGCAGTTTGGGCCGTAGTTTCCACTGGGCCTGGGGCCTTGAAGGATTCCACTTCAGTTTTGTGAAGTGAGAAGTTTGCTTTTGAGAAGTTTTTCACTGTGGTTTTCTGGGCTGAGGGTGGGGTCGGGATGTGGACATCCAGTGAAATTAATTTATGGTCTGATCTTACCAATGAGGGATATACTTCTGGTGTGGAGAATAGAGTCCCCATGTTGGTAATGATCAGGTCTAGTATGTTGTCCCCTCTTGTGGGAGTGGTGACTAGTTGTTCCATAGCATTTGAGTTTATAATTTCCAGGAACCTTTGGGCTAAGGTGCTGGGGCTTGAGTAGTGCTCCCAGTCAATGTTTGGGTAGTTGAAGTTGCCCAATATAATGGTGTTCGGAGAGATCTTCATGTTCTCCAATGTTTTCAGGAAAGTCGAGTGGGATTCCTGTCTTTGAGAGGGTGGTCTGTAGGATGCTATAAACTGAAAAGCAGTCTTGCCCACTGTTAGTTGCACATGGATGGTCTCCGATACTTTGTGCAATGCCACTAACCTGGAGATGTGGCTATCCTTGATAAATATGGAAACTCCCCCTCCTTTTGTGGTTCGTTCCGGGTTTTGGGGCCGAAAAGCATGATATGAGGTAAAGCCTGGTAGTGCTGGGGTGCTCTCTGGAGCCTTGAACCAGGTTTCTGTCACTGCAAAGATATTGATGTTCTCCATACTGAGGAGAGCTTCGAGTGCGTGCATCTTGAGGTTAAGACTTCTGGCATTTAGCAGCATTACCCTTAGTTTCTTGTTCCTTGTGCTGTCTATGGGGGTGGGTTTGACTTTTGAGCCTTGCCTAAAAAAGTCACTATGGGGGTTGCAAGAGCCTTTGCCAATATCCGAAAGCCCAGTGGTGACAGGTGCAAGCCGTCCCTAGCAAAGCAACGTGGCTTGTCGAGCATGTCATCCCAGGCTGACAGACACTGGATCCCCTTTGAATGACACCAACATTTTAGCCAATTGTTAAAATAGATCATTTTGTCTTTGTACGTGGCATCATTCTAGGTGAGGGTAAGATGCTGCTCAAGGTCAGGGTCATACCAGCCTGGGCTACATGATCAGAGAGCTCCTCTATGTCTCTTTTCATGTAGTCCAGGGAGGTACATCTCAGGTCATTCACACCAGCATGTACAATGACTGAGTCATATTTGTATTTGCTTTGGAGTGAACTGAGTGCTTGCGTTATGTGGCGGATCCTAGCACCCGACAGGCAGCTCACCGTGACCTTCTCTTTATTCAGCCTGGTGAGCAGGACGTCAGTGTGTCTGACAATAGAGTCACCTATTACAAGAGTATCAGGTGTGTTATTCAGCCTTAAGGGCTGTGGCTGCTTGGCACACTGACTTTGTGGGTTATGTGTTGTGTGTGTTTTGTTTTGAGGTAGCGTTTGCTTGGATGTCTGCTTTGGAGGTCTCTGTTGCTTAGGTAGATTTTTATTTAGAGCCTCCGAGTATGTTTTTGTGTATTTATGTGTTTGGTTCGCTGATGTGGTGGGACTATGTGATACTGGAATTGTATTGTGTGAGGTTACCTTCTCCTCCTGACTGGTTACACCAGTTTTGAGATGAGAGAGCTCAGCCTCCAGTTTGGCTAAATAGCTGCATCTCTCACATATATTTGAACCTATTTGGAGGATGAGAGGGTTGTCCGTGTACATGAGACAGTTGTAACATTGCCTCAAAATTCCCAGATTCACCAGCTGGACTGGAGAGGAAACCATTGACTGACCTTTGGACATGCTAGAGTAATATAGGGAAACTGAATTTAAGATGGACCAATAGAGAACAGGGTAATCGTAGAGGGTATAAGAGGAAGTAGTGCTTATGGTTTAATAGTGCTAACTTGTAGGATTACTTAATTGGACCAGTGAAGGGCCTTAGAATGAGAATATGGTGTTTAAATTTAGAGATAGAGCAGTTCTAAGGGAAAAAGTGAAGAGCAGACTTTGTGGAGCCAGGAATAGTTTAAACCCAATTAGGTGGCGCTGCCCACTTTTACGCTATGCACAAAAACGCGCAAAACCACGCAAAAGAGGGTTTTAAGAGAGGAAGATGAAGGAGTTTTGGAATTGACCCAAAATGGCCAATAAAACTACAGTTTCAAGTCAGTAACCACTCCCACAGGGGAAGGCAGGCTGCTCAATGTTTTAGCTTTTGAAGAGTGTTAGTGAGGGGCTCTGCCTGATGTAATTTGGAATTTTGTTCCAAAGCATGGGGAGTCTCCAGGAATCTATCCCTCCAGCATGTACTATTTATTGTTGTGGTGAGGTTTAGCTCACCAGAGTGCGTGGCTTGCAGTGACTTGGATTTCTTTAGGTGGAGCATGTCCATCTATTCTGAGTTGGACATGGCTTTGTAAGTCAGGCAGAGAGCACCTCTGAGTAAGCAATATGCCACTGAGTACAGCCGGAGTTTTTTTAGTTGGGCTGCATAGGACATATGTTTGAGACCAGTAATCCTCTTGGTGAGGTACTTTTGTGGTCTTTCCAGCTGTTGGAAGTGTCTTGTGAGGTACATCCCAAATGGGGCATTGTACTCTATGATGGGTCTAATGAGTGACGAGTATAGGGGTTCTATAACCTCTTTATTTCTAGATGTGAACCCTTTAGTAATTAGATGGGCCACATCGAAGGATTTATTAACTACTTTGGCAATATGATTGTCAAAGGAGAGATGACTATCTACCTGGGTACCCAGATCTCTTATTACCTCTTCTGTATTAAGGGGGCTGCCACCTATGTGGTAATTTGTGGGTGTTTTGCTTTTCCCAAATGGGATGACTATGCATTTTTTGGCATTTAGCTTGAGGCCGTGACTCTGACACCAGGTGTCCATCTCAGTAAGGCCCTTTTGGAGGATGTCCGTGTCAGCTGGAGAGTCAATTATGGTTCCCAGTTTGCAGTCATTGGCGAACTTGGTTAGCCATAGTCCTTCTGTGTTTGCCTGTACTTCTGAGAAGTATATGCTGAACAGTAGGGGTCTCAGGACCGAGCCTTGCGGGACACCACTTGTGACTGGTTTAGAGTCAGACCTGGAGCCCGCTAATCTTACCGTGTGAGTTCTGTCTGTAAGCCAGTTGGCAACCCATCTCGTGGTGTAGGGGCTTATGTTCAGGCTGGTGAGTTTTTCTGTAATACCCGAGTGGGGAATGGTGTCGAAAGCCTTGGCGAGGTCAAGGTAGGCTGTGTGAACCACCTTTCCCTCATCTATGGCCTAGCGACTGTCTCGAAGAAGTCAACCAGGTTTAGTAGGCATGATCTGCCCTTAACAAAGCCTAACTGGGTCAGGTCAAGTGTTTGGAGGTTCCCAATGTCTTTGTTAATGAATTCCATGATGATTCGCTCCATAGCCTTGCAGATCAGGCTAGTCAGGCTTATGGGGCTAAAGTTACTAGGGTCAGTTGTGGCCCCTCCTTTGTGGAGAGGAATAACCATTGCTGTGTGCCATTCTATGGGCACGTAGCCTGTGGAGAGGCTGAGGTTGAACAGCGTGTTTAGGAGGGGGGTTAGTTCTTTCTGTAGTTCGTGCAAGATGCAGCCTGGGACACTATCTGGTCCCATTGACGCTGTGTTTTTGCCTTTTGAAAGGGCTGTTTTCACCTGTGTGTCTGTGATTTTTGGGACACTACACTTTTCCGGTATTGTTGTGGGCCCTTTTGGAGGTGAGAAGGGGGTGAAGTTTGCACTGAATCTATCTGCCAGGATGTTGGCAATATCAGTAGGGTCAGTATATTTTGTGCTATTTTGCACTAGTTCAGTGCATATCTGAGAGTTGCCACTTAGATTCTTAACATGGCTAACTAAGGCTTTGTGGTTATCTTTTGAATCCTTGGCTATTTTTTCTTTCGAAGTTAGCCTTGGATGATTTCATGAGGGACCTCAGTTTCTTACTGATACTGATCAGCAATGTCTTTCCTTCTTGGGATTTGCTTTTTTTTCTAAACTAGTTTCCTCCTTCTATTGTATAGCCTTTTTATTGCAGGGGTCCACCAAACTGGTTTCCTTCTCTTAGAGGAGTGAGTCTTGGTTTTGCTAGGGATGGCACGATCCATTCATCCTTGTAGCTGCTCATAGAGTGCATTTGTAAAGGTTTTTGCATCTTGGGCAGCGTTATCCTTTAGTGTGGGGGCTGTGAAACGTACCACCTCTGTCTTAAGTAAGGTGAAGTTTGCTTTAGAAAAGTTTTTTACTGTGGTTTCCTTAGTTGGGGGTGGTGGTGGGGTGTGGACATCAAGAATGATTAGTTTATGGTCTGATCTAACCAGTGACGGGTTGACCTCCGGTATGAAACACGTCACCCATGTTGGTGATGACCAGGTCCAATATGTTTTCCCCTCTGGTAGGGAAGTTTACCAGTTGATCCAGGGCATTTGAGTTGATGAATTCCAGGAAGTGCTGGGCCTGGGAATTTGTACTTGAGTAGTTTTCCCAGTGAATGGTAGGGTAATTGAAATTACCCAATATCAGGGTGTTTGGTAGGAACTTCATGTTTTCCAGTGTCTCCAGAAAGGTGGAATTGTGGTCCTGGATCATGGAGGGTGATCTGTAGCAGGCCAGAGTTTGCATTGCAGATTTGCCTGATGTTAGTTGCACATGGATGATCTCAGAGTAATCATGCTGCCTAACCTGGAGGTGTAGGTATCCTTGATGAATATGGATACACCCCTCCTTTTGTGTTTCAGTCCGTGTTCTGTGGCCAAAATGTGTGGTATGAGTTGTAGCTTGGTAGAGCTGGGGTGCTCTCTGGAGCCTTGAACCAGGTTTTAGTTACTGCACAGATGTTGATGTTCTCCATTCTGAGGAGTGCTTCTCGAACGTGTGCATTTTGAGATTTAAACTCCTGGCATTGAGTAGCATAACCCTCAGTTTTTTGTTAATTGTGCTGTTTACGAAGGTGGGTTTGACTTTTGAGCCTGCCTAAAAAAGGCACTATGGGGGAAGCAAGAGCCTTGGCCAGTATTCGAAAGCCTAGGTGTGACAGGTGCAAGCCATCTCTTGCGAAGCAATGCGGTTTGTCGAGCATGTCGTCCCAGGCTGACAGACACTGGATCCCCTTTGAATGACACCAGAAGCTTAGCCAATTGTTGAAATTGATCATTTTTTTCTTTATACTGAGGTATCATTCTTGATGAGGGCAGGATGCTTCTCAGGGTAAGGGTCATACCAGCCTGGGGTACATGATCAGAGAGCTCTTCCATGTCTCTTTTCATGTAGTCCAGGGAGGTACATTTCAGGTCATTCACACCAACATGAACAATGACAGAGTCATATTTGTACTTGTTTTGGAGTGACCTGAGTGCTTGTGTTATGTGGCGGATTCTGGCTCCTGACAGACAGCTAACAGTAACCTTCTGCTTGTTCAGCCTAGTGAGTGGGACGTCAGTGTGCCTTACTATAGAGTCACCTATTACTAGTGTGTTAGGTATGTTATTTCACCTTAAAGACTGTGTTTGTGCAGCACACTGATTTTGTGTGTTATGTATTGTCTGGTTTGTGACGGGAAGTGCAGGTTGTTTGGGTGTCTGCTTTGGAGGTCTCTGATGCTTTTGCAGGTTTTTATTTAGAGCCTCCGAGTATGATTTTTTGTGTATTTATGTGTATTTTTTGCCAGTGCTGTTTTTGTAGGTCTGTGTGTGGCTGGAGTTGTGGTGCAAGTGTTAACATTCTTCTTTTGACTGTCTGTTCCAGTCTTGGGTAGAGACAGCTTAGCTTCCAGTTTGGCTGTATAATTGTATCTCTCGCATATGTTAGTGTTTTGTGGTAGGAGGAGAGGGTTATCTGTGTACATGAGGCAGTTGTAACATTGCCTCAGGATACCCAGATTCAACAGCTGGACTGGAGAGTGCACCTGAACTCACTAAACTAGGTATACATCCCTATGTCACAAGATGGGTTGCCAACTGGCTCACTGACAGAACCCACACTGTTAAAGTAGCAGACTCCAAATCCGACTTCAGACCAGTGACAAGTGGAGTACCACAGTGTTCAGTCCTGGGTCCTTTCCTGTTTGGTATCTACTTCTCTGAAGTACAGGCTAACACAGAAGGTCTTTGGTTAACGAAGTTCACAGATGACTGCAAACTAGGAGCCATAATCAAAACTCCTAATGATGTGGATATCCTACAAAAGGGCCTCACTGAGACAGATGCCTGGTGTCAAAGCCATGGCCTCAAGCTCAATGCCAAAAAGTGCATTGTCATCCCCTTTGGTAAAAACTCTGTACCTATGAACTGCAACATACGCGGTAGTATACTTAACACCTAAAGTGTGATAAGAGTCCTTGGGACACAGGTGGACAGTAATCTCTCCTTTGATAATCACATCACCACAGTAGTCAGGAAATCCTTCTATGTGGCACACCTCATCACAAAAGGTTTCTCATCCAGAAAAAAAGAGGTCATTGTTCCCCTCCACTCATGACTCATTAGACCCATTATAGAGTACAACGCCCCTTTTGGTATGTACCTCACAAGACATCTACAACAACTGGAAAGGCCGCAGAAATACCTCACAAAGAGGATTACCTGCCTCAAACAGATGCCCTACGCAGACCGTCTCAAAAAACTCCAGCTTTACTCCATCACATATTGCCTACTCAGAGGTGATCTCTGCCTATCATACAAAGCTATGATAAACCCAGAGCTGTTGGACATGCTGCACTTAAAGAAATCCCAATCCCTGCGAGCTACACGCTTTTGGGACCTAAACCTTGTCATCACAATAAACAGAATATGCCGGAGGGATAGATTCCTGTCCCAGAGACTTCCCATACTCTGGAATAAACTACCTATGTATATCAAACAAAGCTCCTCATTAGCACTCTTCAAGAAAATTCTTGATGATTGGATGGGAACTAGGAAATTCACCCTGGGGATCACCTCTGTGGCTCTGCTCGACAGTGGCACAGGAAAAACATTTTCTTGGGTGGGAAAAGCCAGGGTACCTTTTTGGCTGGGCTTGCATAGGCCCCAGGGCCGATAGCCTAGTACCTACCTATGAACCTATGAAGTTGCCCTTTGGTCATGCCTGAATAGTAGGGTGAGCTGCTTAATCACTTTGTTGGTGAGGGTTGAATAAAGAGTCTTGCCCTGCTGGGCAATCAGTGTCAGGGTATATTAGTGCTTACTACTACATCTGAGCAAGTGCTGGGCTGTAAGATGCTTTTTGAGTTCTTAGGTTGAGAGTTAGATTAGTTTTAAGGGAAAAACTGAAGAGGAGACTTAGTGGATCCAGGAATAATTTAACTGTAGCTAACTGGCACTGCCTGGTGTGCAAAACCGTGCAAACATGGTTTTTATAGTAGGGAGATGAAAGAGATAGAAATTAGCCCAAAATGGCCAATAAACTACTAACTTCTGGGCTGGAACCACTCCTCCAGGGACAGATAGGTTGCTCAAAGCTCCCCTCTCTCACAGGTGAACAGAGAAACTTCCTTCTATCCAAGTAAGGTATGGGCAACTCAGAAACTAGTATCACAGCCCTGAATTCAGCACTAACCTGAAAACTGGACTATACTAGCTTAGAAAGGTGGGAAACAAGGAATGTTTTTTTTATTTTCTTTTTGTTTTTTTTTTTAAAGATAAGGCAGAAACAGTAAAAATACACTTGAAACAGCTTTAAACAACTACAAACGATCAGAAAAGGCTATCACACTTTAGTGTGTAGCCTACAACAGTTAAACAAATTATTTAAATAAAAAACAACTTTTTAAAAGTGCAGGCAGTCAAATAAGTACAATATGTAAAAAAAACAAACTTTTAAATCACAATAAACACTGGAATATCTGTGTTTAGGCAGAAAACAGTTAAGTACAGCATGAAAGTACAGAAAACTGATACTTGTAGATAGACTTCCTTTCCAGTGGACTGATTGTTGCCTGTCAAATAGGTAGCTTTTGAACCAGGCTATAGTAGAGGAGGTGAAGGATAATGATGTTACTGAGTCTAGTAGAACGAAGTGGGAGACCATATCAAATGCTTTTGAGAGGTCTTGGAAAATGGCTGATATGTATTTCTTATCATTCCTGTGAAGGTTTATATGATTAGTGAAGGATAGAAGGGCTGTGGTACTGCTCTGATGTGGACGGAAACCGTGTTG
Organism: Protopterus annectens; assembly: GCF_019279795.1. NCBI lineage: Eukaryota > Metazoa > Chordata > Ceratodontiformes > Protopteridae > Protopterus > Protopterus annectens. The sequence goes on along the minus strand of NC_056742.1, from coordinate 1,606,610 downwards.
TGTGGTAAATAGTAGATTGTGTGTGTTAAGAAATGTCATCACTCGTAACTGGATGCATTTCTCAAGAATTTTGGATAGGGGAAAAGGATGGCAATAGGTCGGTAGTTGGAGAATTCGTAGGAGTTACCTCCTTTATGGAGAGGAATGATGTGAGATACTTTCCAGAGTTTGGGTATGTAGGATTCTAGTATGGAGCGGTTGATTAGGATGGAGACAGGATATGATAGGGAGTCACTAGCCATTTTTAGGTATGCAGCAGGTATGTTATCAGCTGCCAATATGGATGGCTTTAGTTTTAGGAGTTTTTTGATAGCTGAGGTGGGCACTGGTAATAGACTGGAAGAGGGGGTGATGTGGAATAGGTTGGGTTGTGATTGAGGAAGACTGCTTTTGGTTATTTCACTGGACACAGCTAAGATGGATTTAGTAAAATGGTTATTAAATTGAGAAGCTATGTCTAGGGTATTGTTAGTAGAGCTGGGTGCTGGAGTAGTGGCTTTGCCTGGCTTTAGTAGGGAGTTACTGGCATGACAGAATTTTTGTGAAATATTTGAATATTTCCTTTGGGTGCTAAGAAAATAGTTTTGTTTGTTTATTTTGGATTCCGCCTTGGCCTTGTTTCTAAACTGTTGATTGTATTGCCTGGAGCTAGGGGTTCTGTCAGTTTTCCAGATTTTCCAGGTTTTATTTCTGGCTTTTAGTAAGGTTCTGGTGTCCCTGCTTAGCCAGGGTGCATAGTTGGCTTTAACTCTGATCTTTCTGCTGGGAGCTAGACTGTTAAGGATGTTAAAGAAGTAGTCTACTGCCTGGTCTAACCCAAGTGTCCATAGTGGTTCCCAGTTGCAGTGGCTTAGGAAAGTATTTAGATATTGTGGGGTAAGGTTACAGTCATCTCGTATGAGTTTGTCGACTACTGGTTTGGGGTGATTGGAGTGTTTGTGGAGTAGGAAGGTGGGGAGATGATCACTTAGGTCATCTGGGAGACAGCCTACTGTATAGTTTTGTTTGGGATAGTTGGTTAGTGTCCAGTCCAGTATGAATTCCTTCTTTGTTTTCTTATCTATTCTAGTTAGTTCTTCAATTAGTTGAGAGAACCCATAAAGATTGATAGGTGTAGAGGGACTTCTGGAATTACAGGCTGCCCAGTCAGTGTTAAGGTCTCCTAGTAGGATTGTTTGCTGAGGTAGATTGTCCTTTGTCCAGTGTAGGATGTCTTCTATTATAAGTGAGTTGTTGCCTGGAGGTATGTAGCAGCATATTATATTGATCTTCTTGGTGTTTCTTATGGATAGGACAGAAAATAGGACTTCAGCATTTTGAAAAGTGGGTGGTGTGGTGTGCAGGAGCTGGAGGTTAAGGGTGTTTTTAAAGAGAATGGCTACTCCTCCTCCAATCCTGTTAGTTATCAAGTGTATTATACCCTAGGGGGAGAAAGTCTTCATCTTGGATACTGTGTTTAAGGCAGGTCTCTGTAATGGTGAGTACATAGGGTTGTAGTGGGCTATGAATGCATGTAGGTCTGTTAGCTTGTTGGTAATACTTCTTATGTTGAGATTTAGGATCAGCAGGTCAGATGTTTGTCTGGCTGAGAGGGGACCTGGATTTGGATGAATTTCACCAGAGGTTGGCAGAGTTTGTAGGAGTGTCAGTATGTGCTTTTTAATATTAATTGTTAGTGAGCTTGGTCTATGTGTGTTTTTCATAGTGTGGTGAGATGGTTAGTGAGTAATATGTAGTTGTAAGATTTATGATTGTGTAGAAGTGTGAGTGGGTTTGAGAGGGTGGGCTAGTGTGGGTAGTTTGATAGGAGTAGTTGTGCAGTAGTAGGTCTGTTTGATAGGAAGGTTAGCAATAGTAGAGCTAGTGATAGGGATGTCAGTGTGGGTAACATGATACTACTTTGAGTTAGTAGTACAACTAGGATTCTTGGTTGGTTGTGTGTGAGAGTGGAGGTGTGTTGTCTGGGAATCTGTTGTTGGGAGTGGGATGTAACTGGATTGGAAGGTGGGGGGGTAGGATGAGTGGGTTGGGCTAGTTGTTAGGGAATTAGGTGTTGGAATACTGGTTAGGTGATTAGGGGTTAGAATAAAGATAGAAGTAGTGGGGATGGGTGGGAATTGGGGGTAGGGAGGAGAGCAAGCCCGAGTGCAGCAAGTGTAAGCGGATCGGGGCTAACACTGACTCCAAGTGTTTCTTTAGGTTGTGGTAAGTATGTGGTTATATGTTAAACTGAATTTTAAACCAAAGTTGTAACTCTATTTTAAACTGTATGTTTGCACTAAGTTATAGACAATGTTATGGGCACAGAGTATAATTTTTTGACATTCTTAAAATGATATAAAATTAAAGCTGGGGTTAGTTATAGATGAAACAGGAGAGGTAATGAAATGCTATTATATAGATTTGAGTATTTCTCAAAAGAAAATAGACTTTAGTTTGGGGGGGGCACTAACTGGAGAGTATTATGAAGCTCTTTCTTTCTGGTGATGTACTTATTAGTACAGTGGTTTGATTAAGGAACTATACAGCAGAATGTACTAATACACTCACTAACATTTGTTTAAGTTAATGCAGGTAAGGATTTTACTGTCTAGATACTTGGAAGTTAAGCACCTACATTAGTGTTTAGTCTCTTAAGTTGCAGGGCAAGTGTTTGTGGTTGCCCAGTGCTCAAGAGAGAAGTTTGAAATTTCCATTGCTTGATATGGGGGCAGAGACCTGCTTGACCTGATGGGTGGTTTGGATTACTGAAAGAAAAATAGAAGAAAAATGTAATAGAGCATTAGGTTAAAGCAGCACATACTGTGTGACTAGTCAGGTTGGACTTGGTTTAGCAATAGTCAATAACAAAAACATCAGGCAATGGTTATTCCTGCTTCAGCACCTGATAACATAAAATATTTTCTTATGGCAACATACAAAAATAAAATGTAAATAATATATAAAGCAGTTCTCTGCTAAATTAAGAAACACTTTCAACATATTTAAACACTAGTCTATGCAGTTAGACAATGCAATTAAATGCAACATGTGAAATAGCCCTTCTGGCTCTATAACAGTAAACAAGGAAAACAGAACATATCTAGGTGCATATGTGACAGCAGTTCATTAAGCAGAATTATCTAAAGACATCCTGCAGTGTTAAAAAATAACAGAAAACAGATATGTATTAAAACACAATGTACAGCATACCTTGAATGCAAAAAGTTACAGGAGGATGATTACACACCAGGAGAGACAAACAGCTGCTGTGGGATTTGAAACAAATAAATAAAATGGCACCCATGGTTTAAATTACCTCAGGCTATCCAGTACAGAACAAGAGCTGGAGGAGGGAGGGGCAAAGACTACAGGGAAGGAGATGAATAGCCAATGGTTAAAATAACTCTGCAGACACTCACTGAGAAGTGCAAGAGGAATAGAAACCACTCAGTGAAATTTAAGAAAAGGTATGCTACTTTGCACAGTCAGTTTACTTTATACTATAAAATCAAGGCAAGTGTAGACATTATCTAATTTTACCCTGAACTTCTTAAAATGATATAAAATTAAAGCTGGGGTTAGTTACAGATGAAACAGGAGAGGTAATGAAATGCTATTTTATAGATTTGAGTATTTCTCAAAAGAAAATAGACTTTAGTTTGGGGGGGGGCACTAACTGGAGAGTATTATGCAGCTGTTTCTTCCTGGTGATGTACTTATCAGTACAGTGGTTTGATTAAGGAACTATACAGCAGAATGTACTAATACACTCACTAACATTTGTTTAAGTTAATGCAGGTAAGGTATTTTACTGTCTAGACATTTGGAAGTTAAGCACCTACATTATTGTTTAGTGTCTTTAGTTGCAGGACAAGTGTTTGAGGGTGCCCAGTGCTCAAGAGAGTAGTTTGAAATTTCCACTGCTTGATATGGGGGGCAGAGAACTGCTTGACCTGATGTGTGGTTTGGATTACTGAAAGAAAAATAGAAGAAAAATGTAAGAGAGCATTAGGTTAAGGCAGCACATACTGTGTGACCAGTCACATTGGACTTGGTTTAGCAATAGTCAATTACAAAAATATCAGTTAATGGTTATTCCTGCTTCAGCACCTGATACTATAAAATCTTTTCTTATGGCAACATACGAAAATAAAATGTAAGTAATATATAAAGCAGTTCTCTACTAAATTAAGCAAGATATGCTTTCAACATATTTAAACACTATTCAATGCAGTTAGACAGAGCAGTTAAATGCAACATGTGAAATAGCCCTTCTGGCTCTATAACAGTAAACAAGGAAAACAGAAGATATCTATGTGCGTATGTGACAGCAGTTCATTAAACAGAATTATCTAAAGGCATCCTGCAGTGTTAAAAAATAACAGAAACAGATATGTATTAAACCACAATGTACAGCATACCTTGAATGCAAAAACTTACAGGAGGATGATTACAGAACAGGGAGACAAACAGCTGCTGTGGGATTTGAAACAAAAAAACAAAATGGCACCCATGGGTTTAAATTACCTGAGGCTATCCAATAATGAACAAGAGCTGGAGGAGGGAGGGGTAAAGACTACAGGGAAGGAGATGAATAGCCAATGGTTAAATGAACTCTGCAGACACTCATTGTGAAGTGCAAGAGGAACAGAAACCACTCAGTGAAACTTAAGAAAACCACCCAAAAAAAGCAGCTTGTCAGGCAAAACAATGAAGATTTTCAGCCCTTAAGGCTGAATAACACACCTGATACTCTGGTTATAGGTGACTCTATTGTCAGACACACTGACGTCCCACTCACCAGGCTGAATAAAGAGAAGGTCACAGTGAGCTGCCTGTCGGGCGCTAGGATCCGCCACATAACGCAAGCACTCAGGTCACTCCAAAGCAAATACAAATATGACTCAGTCATTGTACATGCTGGTGTGAATGACCTGAGACGTACCTCCCTGGACTACATGAAAAGGGACATAGAGGAACTCTCTGATCATGTAGCCCAGGCTGGTATGACCCTGACCTTGAGCAGCATCTTACCCTCACCTAGAATGATGCCACAGTACAAAGACAAAATGATCAATTTTAACAATTGGCTAAAATTTTGGTGTCATTCAAAGGGGATCCAGTGTCTGTCAGCCTGGGATGACATGCTCGACAAGCCACGTTGCTTCGCTAGGGATGGCTTGCACCTGTCACCACTGGGCTTTCGGATATTGGCAAAGGCTCTTGCCACCCCCATAGTGCCTTTTTTAGGCAAGGCTCAAAAGTCAAACCCACCCCCATAGAGAGCACAAGGAACAAGATACTAAGGGTAATGCTGCTAAACGCCAGAAGTCTTAACCTCAAGATGCACGCACTTGAAGCTCTCCTCAGTATGGAGAACATCGATATCTGTGCAGTGACAGAAACCTGGTTCAAGGCTCCAGAGAGCACCCCAGCACTACCAGGCTATACCTCATATCATGCTTTTCGGCCCCAACACCCGGACCGAACCACAAAAGGAGGGGGAGTTTCCATATTTATCAAGGATATCCACACCTCCAGGTTAGTGGCATTGCACGAAGTATCGGAGACCATCCATGTGCAACTAACAGTGGGCAAGACTGCTTTTCAGTTTATAGCATCCTACAGACCACCCTCTCAAAGTCAGGAATCCCATTCGGCTTTCCTGAAAACATTGGAGAACATGAAGATCTCTCTGAACACCATTATATTGGGCGACTTCAACTACCCAAACATTGACTGGAAGCACTACTCAAGCCCCAGCACCTTAGCCCAAAGATTCCTGGAAATTATAAACTCAAATGCTATGGAACAACTAGTCACCACTCCCACAAGAGGGACAACATACTAGACCTGATCATTACCAACATGGGGACTCTATGCTCCACACCAGAAGTATATCCCTCATTGGTAAGATCAGACCACAAATTAATTTCACTGGATGTCCACATCCCGACTCCACCCCAGCCCAGAAAACCACAGTGAAAAACTTCTCAAAAGCGAACTTCTCACTTCTCAAAACCGAAGTGGAATCCTTCAAGGCCACAGGGCCAGTGGAAACTACAGCCCAAACTGCAGAATCCTATATAAATGCATTCTACAAACATCTCCAGGAATGCATGGATCATGCTATCCCAAACAAAACCAAGACCCAATCATCCAAAGGCAGGCGTCCATTCTGGTGGACCCCTGCCATAAATAAACTGTACAACAGAAGGAGGAAGCTACTACATGATAGAGCAAAATCCCTAATAGGGAAGGCATCTCTGATCAGTACTAGCAAAAAATTACAATCCCTCATAAAATCCTCCAAGGCCAGCTTCGAGAGAAAAATTGCACAGGACACCAAAGACAATCATAAGGCTTTTTTCAGTTATGTTAGAAACTTGGGATGCAACTCCCAGACTTGTTCTGAGTTGATTCTAAACGACAAAAAATACACTGAACCCACAGACATCGCCAATATCCTGGCAGACAGGTTCAGTACGAACTTCTCCACCCCCTCCCCCCCAAAAGAGCAAATATCTACCCCGGCAGAGGGCTGCCTCCCAAACATCTCAGATGCTCAGGTGAAAGCTGCCCTCTCCAAAGCAAAAAACACTGCTTCCATGGGACCAGATGGCGTCCCAGGCTGCGTCCTACATGAACTACAAGAGGAACTAATCCCTCAAATAAAACAGCTATACAATCTCAGCCTCACTACAGGATATGTGCCCACAGAATGGCGTACAGCAACAGTGGTCCCACTCCACAAAGGTGGAGCATCTACGGACCCTGGAAACTATCGCCCCATAAGCCTGACTAGCTTAGTCTGCAAGGCTATGGAGAGGATCATCATGGAGCTCATAAACAAAGACATTGGGGACCTACAGACACTAGATCCTACCCAGTTCGGCTTTGTCAAGGGCAGATCCTGCCTTTTGAACCTGGTTGACTTCTTTGAAACAGTCACCAAAGCCATAGATGAAGGAAAGGTAGTCCACACAGCCTACCTGGACCTTGAAAGGCATTTGACACAATACCCCACTCGGGCATCATAGATAAGCTATCCAGCTTAAATATAAACCCCTATGTCACAAGATGGGTCGCAAACTGGCTCAAAGACAGAACCCACAGAGTGAGAGTTGCTGGAGCCATGTCAGACTCAAAACCGGCCACAAGTGGCGTCCCACAGGGTTCTGTCCTGGGACCACTCTTGTTCGGTATATACTTTTCCGAGGTACAGGCAAACGTGGGAGGACTATGGCTCACCAAGTTCGCAGACGACTGCAAACTGGGCGCCATAATCAACTCTCCAGCTGACACAAACATCCTTCAAAAAGGTCTCACAGAGACAGATAACTGGTGCCAGCGCCATGGTTTAAAGCTAAATGCCAAAAAATGTATAGTCATACCCTTTGGCAAAAACAATGTGCCCACAAATTACCACATAGGCGGAAACCCATTAAGTACAGAGAAAGTTATTAGAGACCTGGGGACCCAAGTTGACAGCAATCTCTCCTTTGAAAACCACATTGCCAAAGTGGTTAGAAAGACCTTCTACATAGCCCACCTCATCACGAAGGGTTTCACATCTAGATCAAGAGAGGTAATCGTGCCCCTTTATTCATCCCTCATCAGGCCCATCATAGAATACAATGCCCCTTTTGGGATGTACCTTACCCGACTCCTGCAGCAATTGGAAAGACCCCAAAAGTATCTCACCAAGAGGATCAAGGGTCTCAAACAGATGCCATATACTGCTCGGTTAAAAAAACTCCAGCTCTACTCAGTTGCATACCGCCTACTTCGAGGCGATCTATGCCTGACATACAAAGCTATGTCAAATCCAGAATTAATGGACATGCTCCACCTCAGTAAATCTAGATCCCTTAGAGCCACACGCTCGAGGGACTTGAACCTCAGCACAGAAATAAATAGAACTTGCTGGAGGGACAGGTTCATAACCCAGAGGCTCCCTTCGCTCTGGAATAGAATTCCAGTTCATGTGAGGCAGAGCACCTCACTGAATCTCTTCAAGAAGAATCTCGACAAGTGGATGGGGGATCGTAGGTTTGTTCCAGGGATTACTCCTGTGTCACTATTAGACAGAGGCACAGTAAACTAAACCTTAAAAAAGGGCACAGTATACTCAAATCAAGGGGTGGCGTAAGCCATACAGAATCGGGCTAGGCTTATAATTGCCCCAGGGCAGATAGCCTAGTATGAACCTATGAACCTATGAACCTAAGATGATTCTGATGAAGTGCTTTTTTCAAATGAAAATGTATTGTTGAGCGTTAATGTGCTGTGTTTCAGTGAATTAAAGTGTGGTGACGTGCCTCGAGCTGCCTGTTGTTTTCCTTTTACTTCGCACTGCTCTGGGCTTTATTGTTTTGCCTGACAAGCTGCTTCTTTTGGGTGTTTATCAGTTTTATTTTGAAGCTGCTGTGAACTTGTTGTTTTATTAAAACTTAAGAAAAGGTATGCTACTTTGCACAGTCACTCTACTTTATACTATAAAATCAAGGCAAGTGTACATTATCTAATTTTACCCTGATATTCTTAAAAGGATATAAAATTAAAGCTGGGGTTAGTTACAGATGAAACAGGAGAGGTAATGAAATGCTATTTTATAGATCTGAGTATTTCTCAAAAGAAACTACACTTTAGTTGGACTAACTGGAGAGTATTATGCAGGTGTTTCTTCCTGGTAATGTACTCATCAGTACAGTGGTTTGATTAAGGAACTATACAGCAGAATGTATTAATACACTCACTAACATTTGTTTAAGTTAATGCAGGTAAGGTATTTTAAATGAAATCTGTAAAGCAAAACTTTTTTTATTTTTACTGTATGTTTTGCTAAATCATTAAATTATAATCTGTGGTAAACTATTAATGCACTTAGAGTGAAATAGTGTAAGTGTCAGAAATAGTGTAAGTGTCAGTTTAAGAGTTTAGAATGATAAAACAACTATAGCTGAGTGCTTTAGAGCAGTGACATCACCAAGCTTCTTTTACTTTCATTTTAGTGTCTCTAATTGACTGTGGGAAGACCAAGGCTTCAGAATTGCTTCATGAAGCTAGGTGAAGAGTTCTAAAACAAAAAACAGTGTAATCAGCTTGTGATTCTGGCGGGAAACTAGAGAATGCAAGTGTGCTGCTTTTGATTCTTTGTGTGTAGCTTGAGCTTCCTGGCTTACTCTGTTCATTTTTATGAAATGTATTATCAAAGATTAAAAAAAAAACTTTCTTTAAGATAAATACTGCATAAATGAGTTATTATACATCTTAAAGCAAAACATTTTGTGTGTAAATCATGTACTCAAAAAACTATTTATCAAATTAAACACATTATTAAAGCTTTGTTAGAAGAGACGCAAAGCTATTGACTATAAATATAACTAAAAAGTCAATGCAACCACCATTCAAATGACACTATTAGTACAATCTCCAGCCCAACCCAAACACAACTATTCCCAGTTGTCATTCGATTTCTTAGTGCATATTCGGTAACCCAGAGGAATTGTTAACAAGAATAACAGTCCCTATACTTATGACTGTATTGTCCATTTGATTTAAGTATTAATGTTGGTTAAAAATTCAAAGTAATAAAGATAACTTAATGAGTTACCTTTCCTGATGGTGTCGAGTGCTTAAGATTTACGTTTCCCTATCCATAAACTGCCGATGCTTAATAATGCAAAAATATTTTATTTTAACAAGTAAATAATAAAGTCATTTGTCCTTTGTTTTTTACTTTTCTTTCCTGTTGTCTGCCAGTTATTCTTTCAGCTTGACATTTGAAGCTCGGACCCAAACAATCCATTTATTCTGTTTGATCTAGGAAGTTGTTTTTAGAAAGACAAGAAACTGCAGTATCCAGGGTTTCAAAGGTTGTTGTGCATTCTGGCAAAAAAAATGCAAAGTCTGGCTGGAAATAAAAGATGAACTTTTAATTGTTGTTACTTAAGTTTCTTAATTAGTGGTAAACATTCCTTCCTTTTTGCTGCCACTGTAGAAGAGTAGTCATTCTAAAACCTAATAATTTTATTGTCATATTTAATTGGGGACTTGGTCCATGCTGACTTCAGAACCAGTTCTTTGTCCTGTGAAGAGAAAAAATGAACTATGACAGATCTTGGGTTGGTTTTGACCTTGTTGTACATGGTTGATTTAGTCAAAGACCAATGTGCCCTCTCAATTCCATATGAAAAGGCTTCTTGCAGATTTAAAGCCAGGTTGTGAGGAAACCGGTCATGTTTCCAGCCTCCACATTTTCAGGTAAACCATAAATCTGAAGATTATTCCTCCTGGATTTGTTCTCGAGATCATCCACTTTATTTATTAAAGATGTATTTTGCTTCAAAAGAAATTCCACTTGTAGTTCTTGTTCTGTTTATCTCCCATCCAGGTCATTTAATGAGTTTTCCATCCCAGTTATTTGTATCTTTTGTTGCTGCATAATTTCTTGTTAAACCTCTATTTGTCTGGAGGTTTATTGTTTATACAAATCCAGTTTACTGTCCATTTTATTAACTTTTTGGTTAGTTCAGTCATGTTGATTAATAAGGTTTGCAGGTCCTTCTTTTAAGACTGGTCTTGAAACTTGTATTTTGAGTTGCTCATATCGTGACAGTATCAGTAGCCTTTTTGTTGAAGCTTTGACAGGAATTTTGTTAAACACCGGCAATTTTTTCTGATAAAACAAACCAGTGACCTTTAAATATTATATCCTGTAATTTTTGTGAAGAAATTAGTCCTGGTTTTCAATTTTTCCTGTCAGTAAATATAAAGACTGTCAGAGTTCAAGAAAAGTGTTGCTAACTAGCCTGCATCTTGGCCATGCCCCCAATTTTGGAAGTATTGAGGTATAATAGATGGACATGGTTATTCGGAAACACGTTAGAAGTAATGAGACAAATTTAAGGCAAGCAGCACACAGCAAAACTATTTATATTAACTTTAAAAAATAAATTAAAAAAAGGTTTTATATATTTTCTTTAGCGGTGTCCTTATGTGGACGCCCTGATTGTTTGTTTAAATGATTAGAAAGAGTAAGATTGGAAAGATTGAAAATCAGGAGCCATAACAAAGCTGAGCACACTGAAGGAACACATCAAGAGGGCTCTATATTTTGATGGGGGATAGGCACCCCTAGTTTTCAAATTTATTTTATATAAGCATGTAGAAAGTAGATTAGTCAGTGTAAGAGAGAAGATTAGTGAAAGTTGGTGAAGACATGATGTTTCCAGTCACACCCCAGTCCACAGCACCTCAAATGTTTGTTGGTGCAGTAGAAGATGATGATATTGAGATGGAGAAGACCTGTGGTGATTCAGTGGTTGGAGCTGATTAGGGCAGCTAGCTTTGCACCCACTGTAAAAGATCCTGTATGATCCAAAGTTGTCTCTCCACCACATCCTCAACCAAGTTCCAAAGCTCATGGTCTGTGTGGGTTGCCAGACTGCACTGTGCTTGGGTGCCTACAGGGCCACTGTCACTGCCCCAACACTATGAGGGCATCCCTAGATGGGCAGATGGTTAACATTCCTTGACATGAGAGAAATATGGCTGGGCTGCTTCTAAGACTGGACCTGTGGAAAAATAACAGTAGGGAAGAAAGGGAAAAAGGAAAACCAAACTAAATCATAATTAAAATAAAAAAAAAAAAAAAAAAAAAAAGAATATGGAGAGAAAACAAGAAACTGATACAGTAAATTGACTCAGAATTTGTTTAAACATCAGTACATTATTAACATTGCTTACTTATTTTATTAAATCTTTATTCAGAAAAGCATATTCTTGGTAATGGTACTTGAAAACTGTTAATAGTCAGGTGAAGGACATGAAATAATGAATTTTACAGCTGTAGTCTGGTACTTGAAAACTGTTAATAGTCAGGTGAAGGACATGAAATAATGAATTTTACAGATGTAGTCTAATGAAAAAGAAATAAGCTGGTGTGACGTATGAAATTGTAACACATTTTAGAATGATCTGATTCTGCAATATTTTACAAAAATGGATAGTACTGCAATTATGTATTGGAAGTTCATTACCACTTATATTTTTGTGTTTTACTTATTTGTGGATTTACACTTAATACAGTAACAAAACTGTTTTTTTTTTTCTTGTTTTATAGATTGTTTTGGAGAATATAGATAATTTTTTGTTTCAGAAACATTTTTACTGATTGCGTAGTCATGAGCAACCTCTGTCAACTGGGTTATTCTTCTGTGCCTGAAGGAATTACTGTATTAAATTGCCTCTTCAGATGCATAATGAATAAAAGACAAAGGGCATCATTGCTTACCTAATATATATGTGTATGTATATCTTCTTTATATACTTACATCTATTAACCAGGCAGAGCATAGAATTTCTTTATGTACGTGTGTATCCACCAGTATTGGGATTTATTCCTAACTTTGTTTACTGAAAGTTAAAGTATAAGGATATCATGACTTCCTTAAAATTGTTAAATTTTTTGGTTTGGATACAGTTTGTCTGCTTGAAGGATGAATACATGTTTAACTAGTATTATGTAAATTTGTTGTAAGGAAGATACTTTTTCAATTCTGAAAGTAAGAAGATAAACAGTGCATCCTTCACTGACCTCTGTACTAGTCATTCTTTTACTGCTTCTCCAACCACCACCGCTCTGCCTAGGGTGTGGTGGCTAACTCTGGTCAACCGTCTTGTATGTGCAGTTACTTTGGAAAGAATGATTGTCTTATAAAATTATCATGTTAATAGATAGATTGTGGCCTACACAGATCAAAGTATTTTTTTTAAAAGCTGTCTGCCTATGACACAAATTACGTATGTAATAATTACAGTATATTTAAGATATGTGTAAATGCTTTCCTGTTGGAATATGAAAACATAAAAACATTCATATATATGGGTACAGGGCACTGGATCAACTGTGCACCTAACTGCCATCTGTTTGATTGAAACCATTTCATCAGTGCATACATATGGTCGACAGATGTGAGAAATAAGCATCTCCTGCGTAGGGAAATTTCTCGTTCTCTTGGGATTGTGTACCCTCAGAGTTACATTATTATAATTAGTAGAAATCATGGTGGATGCAGGGCCGCTTCCCCTTCAAAAAGACTTGGAGTTGGTTTGCTCTTCTCTTGGATAATCCCTGGAGCATGCACAGAACATATTGTCATTTGTAGTGTCATTGTGTAGGTGCACAGTCAAGCTAGTGCCCTAATCCTAAATATATATATATTTGTTGATGCACAGCAGTGTTTTCACCCTAATTTCAGAATTACAATTTAGGGCATGCACTACTCAGTTATGGAAGCATGGCTTTTAAAGTTCTGTTTAAGGTAATCCCTGTATTTTGTTTTTATTAAAATGCATTAATAAAAGTCAAAGTTGGTGTCTCATTTCTTTAATATAAAAAAATGATAGGTATGAATTGATAATGTATGTCAGAGTATGCAGGATGGGCATGGATTAAACTTTAGGATACTGAAACCTATATGTTGACTTCATTTTTTAATTTATATACTTATGGGTTTTTGAAATACAAAGAGCTGTCAGGCATTCCTTGTCCAGAGCTACACAAAGGCTAAGTATGTGTATTTGATGACATACAACACTATGTGTTGGGTGATGCAGTAGTTAGCATTATTGCCTCACAGCAAGAGGTTCTCCAGTGTGATTCTCAGCTGGGGTGCCTTCTGTGTGGAGTCTGCATGTCCTCCTTGCATCTGCATGGGGTTTCTTTGGCTGCTCCAGTTTCCTCTCACATTCAAAAGACATGCGACTGGATCATTTCTCCCCAGGCCTCCACTGAAACTAGTCTCTGTCCCAGTTGACCTCTCCTGATAAACAAATCTTAAATAAAAATAAAAATAAATAAATAAATTGTGTATTACTGGGATTCATAAACATCAGCATGACTGAACTTAATTTTCATACAAAGCTTTTAAGTAAGCCTGTATTTATGTTGATAACTGTAATGTTGCCAGATTCAGCTACAATTAGTCGAAGTGGGAATGTACAAGCTTTTAAATTAAGATGAATAAACGCAGTACACTTGTAACCTATTGGAAAGCATTGCATATTCAATATACAGCATAATTACTGCCATGAAAAAAGTTTTGATGTGACTGTTATATGCAGTTGATTCCTGTCACACTAAGATGTAGGACAAGAATTGTGAATGGGAAATCTTCTCAGTAATACAGGAAATGTATGATGAAAGACAACTGAATATTTCCTTATTTTTGGCACTTTATTAAAATTAGCATATGACAGCAATGTAAACATTTTCTTTATTTATTCATTTTACATTTGTGAATTATGCCATACAGGATATTAATGCAGAATTTTAACTTTAATATTTACTGCATTTATATCATTGTATTGTGAATCTACTGCACTAAGATAGAGGAAATCAGTCATTTCCAGTATTTATGGAAAGACAACTGATTTTTTCAGAACTTTTAACAGCAGAAGATGGCAGTGTAAATGATAAATGCCTGCAATACTTATTTACGTTTCTGGATGATGCAGTACAGTTTATTAGCACACAAGTTTAACTGACTGAAGTCTGATTTAGAGCATTTATATGAATATGGGTGTGGTGTCAGGATACATGCCAATGCACTCTGTTCTTTTGCTGGAAAAATGTAACACAATTTATTTGTGAGGAATGCTGGCATGCTTTCATTGCTTTGTTGCATAGCTGATGAGTGGATTTAATTTTCTTAAGTCAGTCACCAGTAGGTTATTACAGTATGTTGCTTTAGGTGAATATATGATGCAGCAGCAGGAATCCAGACATAGAAAAGACAACTTTGGCCATGTGGAAAACCACAGTCTTATGGTCCCCAAAGGATATTAGATAAGAGACGTTTTGCAAAAGATGGACCTTAACAAGTTGAAAGAGCAAACGTCTGGAGCCAAGTGATTATAAATTTAAATGGTGTTGGAAGAATTGACCACACATTGACACAATGCAAGAAAAGGGCCAATGAAATGGTAGGATGTGCCAGAGCAAATGCAAGTCAGAAGAATGCAATTGCCCATAGCAGTAAAGGGGAGGGGTCTACACTTACTCCTTCAACACCGTTTGGTGAGATGACTAAGACAGATGAAGATGGCATCCGCATTAATGAAGGAGACATGGGCACTGATTATTATCGATGTCTGCCTCATCCACAGGCATCTCTTCAGGAAGGTTACTGTAACCTCCATAGCATATTCACATAAATAAACTAACTTCTCAGTTAACATGATTGCATGTAATAGAGGACATTTACTACTAACAAATGAGACCTCCATTTCTGTACATCATGACACTGAATGGTGTCTTCATGGTATGTGGTATATATTGTCTACACCACATTGCACAGTATTCAATAATGTAATCCAGTGTCTGAGTAGTAATTTAATCAATTCTTCACAGGGTCAACAGCAGAAATGAGCAGTTGTACTATAACAGTACATTTAGAAGATACCACTAGCAGAATGTCTGAAGATGATGATAATTTAGTTATATCTATGAGACAGCCTGAAGAAAGTGGGACACAGGGAATACACACTCACGGCAGGTAAATAACTATTTTGGAATTGACACCGGATCACAAAGGCAAAACAAGGAGGACAGTACAGGCTGTACAGGGAGAGAAGCCAATATATCCACAACCACAGGAAAACCTTTTGGAATTACAGTACAGACTCAGAGATAGCAATACCCACTGTGACACCTGTACAAAGGGGTGACAGGTGTGGCACATATCACAGCTACCTCAAGAAACAAATAAATCATTGGCTGCTGAACAGCAAATTTGCCTTGACATTGCTCATGCACAGACACCTCCACTGAGGGTAATGTAAAGATATTCAAAGTACTGCAGAGCATGCCTGTGGATGTGTAGCACTACATGGGAGTGGTTGAAAGTAGGGATAATTCCATTGACATGCTTGCATGCAGTGTGCTGGCTCATACAACAGCCATGTCTGACTGTTTGTAGACAGTATTCAGGACATATCAGACTCATGTAGGAGTCATGTGTGAATGAGCTAGAAGAAGGGGCACTGTGCAGACACGTAGAGTCCTATCAAGTTGCAATATAAGTGCTTCTCAAGAAAGAAATGGAAATAGTAGGAAGGACCTAAAACAACAGAATCCAGACAGGTCTGATCTGTATTAACCTACACGTAGCAAAATCTCTCATTCAAGGTGTCAGTCACACAGCATGGTGAGATCAGTGCATCCAGTAGGTCACATTTTTACAATAAGTCAGCATCCAGCTCACATGACAGCCCTTCCTCTAGACGATGGGCACCATCACCCACCCTATCTTTAGGGAACATCGTGTATGACACGTATAACTTTGACCTGCTGTGACTCAGGGCTGACTTTCAAATAAGAACTGTTTTAATACACTACCATGCCTTTCAGAAGACTAATGATACCTTTTATGGTCAAATGCAATGTGAAAAAAATGTATATGAATACAAAATTGGAAGAGGCTTTTCATTATCTTGTATTTCATTTGAGTAATATTAATCCTTACAATAAAATAACATAAGAAAATAAATGTGTAAGGAAAGGTACAGGGTGTAACTTGCAAACTGCAATGCTCAACATTATTAAGGACCACTTATCAAGAGTGTCAAGTAAATAATGCTAATCTTGACAGTTACACTGGAGATGTTTTTTTTTTATTTATACTTTTTATAAAATTATGTGCTTGGTATGGGGGAGGCAGATTGAAGTAAAGCACACTATGAACACACTTGGAGGGAAAAAACAGTATCCTGCCATCAATACATATCACTGCTGCCACTTCAAACTTAGCACTGCACAAATAACTGATGTTAATTCTAA
Organism: Protopterus annectens; assembly: GCF_019279795.1. Classification (NCBI taxonomy): domain Eukaryota; kingdom Metazoa; phylum Chordata; order Ceratodontiformes; family Protopteridae; genus Protopterus; species Protopterus annectens. The sequence goes on along the minus strand of NC_056742.1, from coordinate 1,589,782 downwards.
TAAATCAACTTGACGTGCATGGCAGACTAAATTAATCTGATGTGGCTTAACTCAGCAGAAAACAGTAAATACTTTATTTCTGATAAGTGATGAAGCATTGCATAACAAACATGAAAGGTTTTCTTTTCCTGTCCAAGGTATCAACTCATTTTTTTATTATTTATTTATTTATTAATAAATAAATAAATTATAGATTTTCTTTTCGTATGCAAGGTTTCAGTTCATAGAAATTGCCAGTTTCAATTCAGAACTAGAAGGTCTTTAATCAGTCAAGTACTGCAATGACACTGATTAATAACTTTTAGTATGTATATAGTTAATTAGAATCCTAAAACATAGCATATTCAGCAAAAAAAAATAATAGTGTATTCCTTATATGATGTGATTTCTTCTCACTGAAAAGACCTCAGTAAATGGTCATCTTGCACATCAGAAAAACATGCCATTCCATAAAAGTCTTTGGCCTAGAGTCTATAAGACAGTTCCTATGTCATACTTCTAACCTTACAGCAATGAGTGTTAAAACTATTTCCCTCAGATTTAATAAATTCCATGTAGGCATAGTGTGGAGCCTACATGGAAGTTACCATGTCCAAGGACGTGGGTCCCCCTGGGTAGCACGCCATGCATATTAATGATGGTGCTTTGCTGAGGGAGAGCCATGGAACATGGTTATGTAATCAATGTAAGGAGTGTGTGAGTAACTGTGTCCACAGATGAGTAACGTACCCCTGCACTGTCCAAGTGCATGATAGCAATGTATTTAAATTTTATTTATTTTTTTAAGTTTACACTGCATGGTGAGGTGTGCAACAATTGACACATGCCAGACATCTAAAAATCAAAACCAGATGCATTTAATTTGTGATTCAAATGTTAAGGTTAAGCATTGCTTAGTGGTTTGCATGGTGCAGCACAGTGCTTAGCAGTACTTAAATGTGGCTCAGAGGTATATGTAAAAGTATAGCAGAATTCCACATATCCACATAGCCAAGTAGATAGAAGTATGGCCTTTTATGCAGTAGGTGCGGGGTTTGAATACATGAAAGGGAAAATAAGCAATTATTTTTTGCAATATAAATTATGCCAATTATTTTTAAATCATGATCTGCTGTGCTCAGCTAAGCTCTGCTGAGCCTTGCTAAGCCATAATAAGCATTGCTTAATCAATCTCTGCTAAGCACCGTTTGGCAGTGCTTAGCTGGTTTGCACAGTGCTAATCATTGCTAAGCATTTCCAGTTTAAGCGGTTCTCAGTTGAGCTGAGCTGGTTTGTGCACTGCTAAGCAATGCTCTGCATCTTTATATATTACCCAATGGCTTGTAAGGGCAGGAAAAAGGGCTATATTAAGCCAAATATGCAGGAATACACCATAATACATTTGGGTTCTGTCTCTGAAGGATGCAATGGCAGTCATTGGAGAAGGTTCACGCTTTCAGGTATAGTGGTCGGGCATTGAGGAGTCCAGGGTTATGGTCAGACTCCTAGTGAAAAACCATGAACACTGGCTCATGCAGGGAGCTTACTGGGGAGGTGCTACAGTAGCTATAGGGCACATTTACAGTAGCTATAGGGCACATTTACACAAAAAGGACAGACCTGTAGAGTAGATAGCATTATTGTTGTCAACTATATAGCACATGATGGTATTAATGAACTGTATTTCTCTCTCTCCTCACCCCTTATCTTCATAAATTTATTATTGTTATATATTCATTATAGTGTACTATTAACATATGTTGTTCCATAAACTTTATTTTGGGGGCATGTGTTTTATTAATGTTATGTATTACTATGGTTACATATTAACATATCTTGTTGAATTACCTATTATGTTGGCCTTATGCCATAACTGTTACTAGCATGCTGTTAATATACTGACTGTTCTATTATTTATTGTTATGAATCACATAATATGCATTGAACTTTAATGGGCTATTTCCAATGTTCTGGCATGCTGTTATTACTAACAATGGTTTTGTTCATAACTCACCTATATTTACTGGTTTACCTGAATAACCACAGCATGTCAAAGTAGGCCATTTCCTGGTGATCCGCCTACTCTACCTCAACTGGCCATGGCACCGGGTCCCAGCATGTCTGGGATCCATGCCAGTGGTGCCTCATCCACTGTCCCTCTACCACCTTTGGGTGGAACTACCTCAGGAGACAGGGCCAGTTCCCCCCTGGGAGCTCTTGCACTGGATTGAGGGCAGACTGGACAACCTGGTGAGGCCTAGTGGCCCATGCTGCCAGCTTACAGCACAGCCACCTTTGGGGAAGCGAAGGAGCAGTACTGACTGCCCATCAGTCGGGATCTCAGTCATGCTGCTGCTGTCTGGAGGCACATGCACCTCAGATTCCAAAACAGCATCTAAGGTTTTTACCCCCCTCATGTGTCACACACCACCCATGTCAGCTGTCTCGTCTGTCTTGTCTGTCTGTAAACGCATTCTCTCCTACCAAACTTACCTCCCCACATGTACCCACATCCCTCCCCCAAAATTCCACTCCCTCCTTAAAAAAAAAGTGGGAACCTGCCCCACAAAAAAAAAAAAAAAAAATCACCCCATGCATAACTCTTCATTTTGCATGTTTCCACTAGACACAACTAATTATGAACTTAATTAATTAACACATTTATGTTGTCCTCACCCCTCTCTCTGGGGTGTGAGGCTCCAAATTCATGTACAAATTCTGTAAAACCTGCACAGCTGTTGCTGTACAAGAAATGGAAAGCTGTGGCCCTTACCTACACCCTTCCTGCAGAGCCCTACCTGTCTTTCAGTATGTTTTCCCCTTGTTAGCCCCCATTTTACCACTGTCCTAAAACCCCCTTTTTCTTTTCTTTTATAATTTTTAGCACAGGTTTATGTGGAGCTAAGTGGTGCGCCATGATGCAGTGCAGCATGTAAACCCACACAAACATGTGCAAACCTGCTTAACAGTGCTTAAAGTGCCTTAATGGTCTTACGTGTTTCTCACAGTGTTAGGCAAATCAACAAAATAATCACCCCTGCCATGTCTCAAACCCAGGCCCCTGTCAACTACAGCAGAGTGCATTAGCCTGCTAGGCCACTCAGCTCTGTATTAAAACAGGTACTTCCAGTAAAATGTACTGATTGCCACTGACAGACTGCAAGTATATAAAGTAAGGAAAATGGGTGTGTACCTGGGACTGTGATGCAAACAATGCACCAGTGCACAGCCAAATAAAAAATAATGATGTACGTTGTGTCTGGGAGAGCAGGCATATCTATCAATTGTACAGATTATTGCAGAATGTTTAGAGTTTTGCCCCCTATTTTTTGGCTCGGTTTCAGGACATTGTATTTTCCTGGCAAAGTACTGGCAAGTCATCAATGATTGAGGTTAGAACATCATGACCGACATTTCAGTTTCACACTTCATACCTTTCAGAAAACACATGCTAGTGCAACACCTGTTATTCTGTCAACATTCTACATTTGTAAGAGCAACTTGTTCATAGGTTCATAGGGAGTACTAGGCTATCAGCTCAAGGGCCTAAGTACGCCTACCCAACAAGGTTCCCTGGCTTATGCCACCCAAGAAAGTTAATTCCCTGTGCCCCTGTTAAGCAGAGCCACAGAAGTGATCCCCGGGGTGTATTTCCTATTTCCCATCCACTCATCAAGATTTTTCTTGAAGAGTGCTAATTAGGAACTTTGCTTGACATAGATGGGTAGCTTGTTCCAAAGTATAGGAAGCCTCTGGGACTGGAATCTATCCCTCCAGCATGTCCTGTTTATTGTGGTGACAAGGTTTAGGTCTGTAGAGTGTGTAGCTCAGAGGGATTGGGATTTCTTTAGGTGTAGCATGCCCAACAGCTCTGGGTTTAACATATCTTTATATGTTAGGCAGAGATCTCCTCAGAGTAGGCAATATGCTACAGAGTAAAGCTGGAGTTTTTTGAGATGGTCAGTGTAGGGCATCTGGTTGAGGCCAGGAATCATCTTTGTGAGGTACTTCTGTGGCCTTTCCAGCTGCTGCAGATGTCTTGTGAGGTACATTCCAAAAGGGGTGTTGTACTCTATAATGGGTCTAATGAATGCCGAGTAGAGGGGAACAATGACCTCTTTATTCCTGGATGAGAACCCTTTTGTGATGAGGTGTGCCACATAGAAGGATTTCCTGACTACTGTGGCGATGTGATTATCAAAGGAGAGACTACTGTCCACCAGGGTCCCAAGGTCTCTTATCACACATTCGGCATTAAATAGACTGCCGTTTGTGGTAGTTCATGGGTACAGAGTTTTTACCAAAGGGGATGACAATGCACTTTTTGGTACTGAGCTTGAGGCCATGCCTCTGACACCAGGCATCTGTCTCAGTGAGGCCCTTCTGTAGGATGTCCACATCATTTGGGGACTTGACTATGGCTCCTAGTTTGCAGTCATATGTGAACTTCACTAGCCAGAGGCCTTCTGTGTTAGCCTGTACTTCAGAGAAGTCAATACCAAAAAGGAGAGATCCCAGGACTGAACCCTGTGGTACTCCACTTGTCACTGGTTTGAAGTCAGATTTGGAGTCTGCAACTTTTACAATGTGGATTCTGTCAGTGAGCCAGTCGGCAACCCATCTTTTGATGTAGGGATTTATACTTAGTTTAGTGAGTTTAGCTATAATTCCAGAATGGGGGATGGTATCGAAAGCCTTGGCGAGGTCAAGATAGGCTGTGTGAACCACCTTACCCTTGTCTATGGTTTTGGTGACTGCCTCAAAGAAGTCAATCAGGTTCAGAAGGCATGATCTGCCTTTCACAAACCTGAACTGGGTGGAGTCCAGAGTTTGGAGGTTACCAATGTCTTTGTTTATGAGTTCCATGATGATATGTTCCATGGCCTTGCAGACCAGGCTCGTCAGGCTAATAGGGTGATAGTTCCCAGGATCAGTGGTGGCTCCCTTTTTGTGGAGTGGGATAACTGCTGCTGTGCACCATTCAGTGGGCACAAAGCCTGATGTGAGACTATGATTGAACATGGTGTTTAGGTGGGGAGTCAGTTCCTTCTGAAGTTTGTGTAAAACGCAGCTTGGGATGTTGTCCGGTCCCATAGATTCTGTGATTTTGGTTTTAGAGAGTGCAGTTTTTACCTGCATAGATGTGATTACAGGGACTCTTTATTCTTCCTGTATAGATATGGGCCCTTTAGGGGGTGAAAGTGGGGTAAAGTTAGCAGTGAACCTATCTGCCAAGATGTTGGCAATATCAGTTGGTTCTGTAATTTTCATGCCGTTGTGCTGTAACTCAGAGCAGATCTGGGTGTTGCCATTGAGATTCTTGACATAGCTATAGAATGCTTTTTGGTTGCCCTTGGAATCAGTCATGATTTTGTTTTTATAGCTAGCTTTGGAGGATCTTATAAGGGATCTCACCTTCTTACTGAGGCTGACCAGGGAGCTCCTCCACTCATGGGATTTTGCTCTCTTTTTCAACAGTTTCTTCCTTCTGTTGTAGAGTTTGTTTATGCCAGGGGACCACCAGATTGGTTTCCTTTTTTTGAAGGATAGCGTCTTGGTTCTGTTTGGGATAACACAATCCATGCACTCGTGTAAGTGCTTATAGAGTGCATTTGTGTAGGATTCAGCAGTCGTAACTGTATTCTCCATCTGCATGGGTGTCATGAAGTTCACCACTTCTGTCTTAAGAAGCATGAAGTTGGCTTTGGAGAAATTTTTTACCGTGGTTTCCTTAATCGTGGGTGGGGGCAGGATGCATATATCTAGGGTGATTAGCTTATGGTCTGATTTGACCAACGAGGAGTTGACTTCAGGTGTGGAGCACCAGTCACTCATGTTGGTAATGACTAGGTCTAGGATATCATTGCCACTGGTGTGGGTGTGGATAAGTTGATCCAGGCAATGGAATTTATAAATTCCAGAAAGCATTGAACAAAGGAGTTGGTACATGAGTAGTTTTCCCAGTTAATGGTGGAGTAGTTGAAATCGCCCATTATTAGGGTATTTGGTTGCACCCTAATATTTTGCAGTATATTATGAAAAGAAAAGGGGGAATCCTGGGGCATGATGGGGGATCTGTAGCAAGCTACAATCTGGATTACAGTTTTGCCCAGAGTTAGTTGCACTTGGATAACCTTGGATGTATTATGCTGCGCAACTAGCCTGGAGGTGTGGATATCCTTAATGAATATGGACACACCTCCGGCTTTCGTGTTCTGGTCCAGGTTAAATGGCCAAAAAGTGTCATATGAGTTATAGCCTGGTAATGCAGGGGTACTCTCTAGAGCCTTGAATCAGGTCTCAGTCACTGCACAAATATCGATGTTCTCCATTTTAAGGAGTGCCTCGAGTGAGTGCATTTTGAGATTTAGACTTATAGCATTGAGTAGCATTACTCTCAGTTTTTGCCCGCCTGTTCCTGTTATGGTGATGAATTTGTCATTTGAACCTTGCATACAAAAGGCACTATAGAGGCCGCAAGAGCCTTAGCCAGTATCCATAATCCCGGGGCGACAGGTGCAGGCCATCTCTGGCAAAGCATCATGGTCTGTCGACCATGTCGTCCCAGGCAGACAGATACTGGATCCCCTTAGAATGATACCTGATGCTTAGCCAATTGTTGAAGTCAGTCATTTTGTCCTTGTACTGCGGTATCTTTCTGGGTGATGGCAGGATGCTACATAGGGCTAGGGTCATGCCTGCCTGGGCTACAAGATTGGAGAGCTCTTCCATGTCTCTTTTCATGTAGTCCAGGAAGGTACATCTCAGGTTGTTCACACCAACATGGACAATGACAGAGTCATATTTGTACTTGTTGTGGAGTGACCTGAGTACATGGTGTATGTGGCAGATCCTGGCACCCGACAGGCAGCTGACAGTAACCTTCTCCTTATTTAGCCTGGTGAGTGGGATATCAGTGTGCCTGACTATAGAGTCACCTATGACTAGTGTTTTGGGTACGTTGGTTTGCCTTATGGGCTGTGGTTTATCGGCACACTGAGTCTGTGTCATTTGGGTTGTGTTGGGGGTGGAGGTTGCTTGCGTTTCTGCTTTGGAGGTCTCTGTTGCTTGAGCAGATTATTATTGAGAGCCTCTGCAAATGTTTTTGTGTTTCTGTGCGTGGATTTTGGTGGTGTAGGTTTAGTAAGACTATTTGATGAGTGTGGTGTAGTGCAAGTGTTTACCTTCTCCTCTTGACTGTCAAGTTCAGTCTTGGTTGCAGAGAGCTTTACCTTCAGTTTGGCTAGAGAAGTAAATCTCTCACAGGTTGTGGTTGTGGGTGGTAGGAGGAGAGAATTGTCTGTGTACATGAGGCAATTGCTACATTGCCTCAAGATGCCCATATTCATCAGATAGACAGGAGAGAACACTGGGAGCTGACCCTTGGACATTTCTAAATAAAAAAACAACTTTCCTCTAGACAAGTGAGAAAAGTGAGTATGAGAGATGTTTTTTTCTAAGCAAGTGAGGAAAGTAATTACAAAAACTGTTTTCCTCTAGGTAAAGAGGAAGGTTGAGTGCTATAGTAATTTGTAGCTTTTTTAGTGCTAACAACAAGTTCTGAACAGGTGCTGAGCACGAATAAGCAAATTCAAGTGCTAAAACTAAGAATCTGTACCTGGATCTTGTGGTAGATAGGTTACTTAGTGCTTACCACTCCCACTGATAAGCTAGAATGCCCTCCAACACAGAAAGGCTTGGGGGGGCTCAGAAGCTTACAGACAGTCCTGGATACAGCAAATCTGTATCTGGACTAGACCAGTTACAGGAAAGGTGGGAAACAAGTGCAAATGCGGGCTTTTAAACCAGAAAGTTGAAAGAGATGGAAAAACTGCCCAAACGGCCAATAAACTACAATTGCTGGGCCAGAAACAGAGTTGCCAGATGTCCCTAATTGGGCGGGACTGTCCCGAGATCAGCAGCCTGATCCTGCCGGTTTAAATCCCGGCCAGCCTCTGCTTTGTTTGTTTTTTTTTTGTTTGTTTTTTTTGATTGGCCTGTATATCTAGCATACGGGCCAATCAAAAATCGCTAAACACGGAGCTTCATGTGTTCTGCATTAAACACGAGAAGCTCCGTGTTTATCGATTTTTGATTGGCCCGTATGCCGGTATACGGGCCAATCAAAAATCGCTAAACACTGAGCTACTTGTGTTGAATGCGGAACTGCAATGAATTAAACACGAGAAGCTCCGTGCTTAGTGCAGAGCTACTGTTCTTTAATGTGGAACTCTGTTCCGCATTAAAGACCTTTTTTTTTTTTTTCTCTTCACTTGCCGTGAGAGACCTTTTCTTTTTTTTTTGTCCCTACCCTGGCCAGAAACCACTCTTTTGGTCGATAGGCTACTTAGTGCTTACCACTCCCACTGATAAGCTAGAAGCCTTCCCTCCAACACAGGAAGGCTTGGGGGGCTCAGAAGCTTAAAGATTGTCCTTATTTTTGGGCCTTTGTCACACTTTTATTTATGTCTTTGTCTAGATTTCTTGCTCTAAGAGGTTAAGAGGTATGATAGCAGGTAATTGCAAAGTACATGTGTACAACTGAGACCCTGCTGCAAAAAGACTGCCTTTGATAGCCATGCACATAATGATGGGTGCAGACAATGTGTGTCATAGACTGTATCTATGCACATATATCATGCAAATACATCTGTTACAGCACTGACTCAGTCTGTTAAATGCCTTGCATGTCGTATATTTTGCCAACCACAGTCCTGGGTTTGAATACAGTATGTTGCACATTAATTACATTCTTGTGAACACAGCAAGTAAAGACTGAGTCATGCAATTTTGACCCACACAGGCTGCTGCTACTGCATTAACTGCTACCCATGTATGCAAGTCAAAGGCCTGTAAGTAGGGACACATTGCACATATTTCTATAGCCAAACTATATGCAGCCTACTAGTCTGCAATTGGCACTGTTACATAACAATGTACCTTTCACACATGCCTAGATTGGACTGTAAAGGGTACTCTTATCCTTGCCCTGCTCTGACGACACAACTGACACTGCTGCCTCAGTTATACATACAGCTTTCTGTCCTCCAAATAGGTCACACCCCCCTATGTGACCTAGGCTGCAGCTTTTAACATACGCAGCTTTATGTTAAGCTAGCTGCTACAGACCTACCATACCTCAGAACCCCCTAGAATAGGGGATCCAGACACAACTATACATAAAAGATTGGGAGCAAAGGACCAGCAGCAAGGACATGTTTCACAGTTTGCCCCTACAAAGCTAGTGAGCTAATAGAATAGCAGCTACTGCATCAGCATGCATAGTCTGATGGGTATGATGTCTCACATTCACGTCTCCCTCACTTTACATATCTCAACCCACAATGTTTACCACTGAACTGCCAGATAATCACAATGTCATGGGACAATGGCCAAACATATCATGCAAAACTGTGGACATACCTCAGAAATCTCAACAGTGGACATTATTTGTACCTACCCTATGTGATGCTGTAGTCTCCACACCTCAGTAATGTCCATCTCAAAGTCTAAGAAAGGGGCCAAGGCCTACATGAAGGCCTTATATAGTGCACTGTGGTCTCATGTCATTGACTAATGAAAGTGCACCCCAGCTGTGTTGGCTGCAATTAGCAAGTCTGAGGCACAGATTGGTGCACAGGCAATTACCTGTTAATGAGCAGTAACTACAAAAGGCAATCAACTGCCTATGGGGAACAGGTCTGTATGTGGTTTTGCTCATACAGACAGTGGTTTTGCAAGCTATTTTCTGAGGAACACTTCAAAAAAAGGAATATTGCACTCTACAAGGTATGTAATAGATGTCCCCATGTAATGGGATGCAGATGGTAGGATGGCGGTATGAGGAAAAGGGATTACAACAGTAGGCCTACCATGCATCTATGGTATTGACATGTTGGTGATACTCTGTTGTCCCACACTTGCAGGCATGCCTCACAACTGTCCCTGCTTTGAGTCAAATCCCAGCTCTGCCCCTGTTAGTCCCTCCTACAGTGGTCAGCTGTTGCAGACCTCTCAGTCTGTCAACTCCACACATAACTAGTGCTGGCATTCTACAGGTGTCCCAGACTGTTCCTGATGTACCCTGGCTAGGTCACTGTTTTGTTGGCATTCGCCCCTCTTTGGTTGAGAGCTATGGCTAACATACATGTTAACACCTTACAGCAGGGATTCGGTCATAGCCATAAGTAATGGGGGAACACAGATCCAACCTCTGTGACAGGAGATACTTATTGGCCATACAATGTAAAACTATGACTACACTAACATATATTACTGTAGCATATGTGTATTCTGAGGGGTCTGGCATGTGACAGCCAGATTCATTAGTGTCCATCAACAACCATCAATGAATGGCCAATGATTTCTCAGACAGCCACAAGTTTGTGCCACAAGGAACATATTCATGAGGCACATGTTCACAGTCCACAAACATCTGTGTAGTGGGGAGGTGGGATGCCTGTAGGGAACATATACTACAGAAGGTCTGCATTGCTGCTTGTTGTTGTGGTACACTGCTGTTGCTGGGCTGTCCCCATATAGTTGTAATATCACACAGCTATTTGTCTGACATTGGCTGTATCACATATTACTGGGTGCTTGTCCGTAGTGGACACACCACAGTAGACTGCATTGATGGGAGTAGAGACATAAAGCAAAATCTGTAACAGCACACAGGGACATGCAGAATTTCTACGATCCTAGTGATAGCCACACATGTGTGGTGATATACTGTGGGATATGACGTGTGAGGGAGTAGTGGATAGTGCATTCTATGCTGATTATGCAGGGTCTGTACCTAGTGGATGTCCATGTACCTGGTCCTGTAATGTGTTTCCCTCTTGTTGTCTTTCAGGAAAAATGTATCACAGGAGGCATCCACAATTCACAGCTGCTGGGAATGCTGTTATCCCGGATGGCCTCAGACTGTATCATCACATTCTGATGTCAAGGGGTCGACAACATTGTGACCAGCATGCAGCATTTTGGGGGTGACCTTGTCAGGGTTGTTCACCACAGTGGACATCAGAACAGGACCTATGAGCAGGCCCAACACAGGGCCACAGGTATGCACAATGTTGCACATCAAAAGGCAGCTGCTGTGGCCAAGGATTGTGATGCCACCAGCAAAAGGCATGCAACAGAACAACCACTCACAGCCAGAGAGGAAGTCCTGGAAAATCTAGAATCAACCACCAGCTCTCAGGCATCCATCACCCCATACATCCTGGAGGTGGGTGCCACACCATCCACATCACACGAGCATCCAGTTAAGCTTACTTTGCTCACAAGTGTAATACTGTATCAGTTACTGTGACAGGCTCTGCATACCAGTACATGGGTGTCAGGTCTATCTGCATTGGGGGGGGGGGTGTTTTACTGCACAGTTGTGTACACATACACATATTATCAGTAATGTAGGCAGTATCACATTAGTTACTGTACATGTGGATATATGCACATATTACCATCTAACATTGCAACATGTGGTATTGCTGACAATCACTCTCCCTCACATTTCCATAAGTACATCAGGTGTGGTCAGAGTCTGTGGTCCTATACATGGTAAGTGTGCTACCATTGTTTTATGGCTTATATACACCATATGAACATTAAGGACTGCCCCTTAGCCCAAGGTACAACTGTTATGCTTAGCCAGAGTGGAATAGTTATATGTTCCATATTGGAGCAGTTAAATTTAGTGCATACAACGGATAATCACAGCTGTGTATTTGTATAAACACTAACATGTTTGCAGTTATAGTCATGAAGAAGTATGCAGCCTACTATACAGGAGGCAAGAACTCCAGAATGCCTGTTCATTCACTATAGGGAGATGATGCATATCTGCAACAGTGATACTACAGCAGGCAAATCATTCTCAGGATAGGTGTATTGGGTATTATGTGTAGTTCTATGACATACACACTCATATTGTGTTCCCCACAGGTGTTGTGTACTGCCAACATTCACTGGATGTAGCTGAAGTACATGTTAGAAATGGCCTGTCGTGTCTGTGTAGGTTGTTGTGTGTTTGTGTGTTGTGCATGAGATAAGTGAAGAGATGTGTGACTGGTAATGCAGTTGTGGCCCCTCATCTGTATGAGGCTGTGTGGATTACCATACATAATAGTGCAGGTAATGTACTGATTTTGTCTTCCCCCTTCTCACAGGTGAACGGGGGGTTTGGAGTCTGTCCCCCCTCACAACCTGATGTCAGTGTTCCATCTGGTTCTGATGATGATGGTGGTGGCCATAGTGAGGCACAGGTGGGGTTGTCGGGGACTGAATCTGTCCCAGAGATTGAAATCCCTCTTCTGCCCCCATTGTCCCCACACACAGTCAGCATGCCCACACATACCCAGTCTCCAGGGGCTACAGATTTTGGACAGTCACATGGTGTTGACATTGAACAGGATAGTGTGACAATTATGACATCAGTGAGTGTAGATAGTGTCCATAGCCAGACACCTGGTGGGGTCTCACACAGGCAGATTGACAGGGATGCTCGAAGGGGGACTGCTGTCCATCTACCTCCTGTCACAGGTGTCACATCAAGGGTCACTCGCCGCATGTTTCGGGCCATCATGGAGGCACAGGCACATACCGAACACAACACCAGATGGATGCTTAGGGTCATGCATGCAGCATAGTCTGACATCCATGACTGCCTCCACTGCATTCATAATGTCATGGATCATTTCTGTGATGTAGTGAACAGACGGTGGACTGAGACAGTGTCTGTCTTTCCCGCACATTGTCTGTGCTGGATCATCTGGTTGAGGTATGGCATCAGGCATGTGGATGCAGGTCAGCAGCACCATCTGCTGAAAGGCCACATGTCCGTGCACACTCACACCCCCATAGTGGCAGTACCTCCAATGCTACATAGTGAAGTGTGCTGTCCACACCGCAACATGGCAGACCATGGGCACGTGGTCCTGGGTGGTCCCGTAGGGGACACAGGCCCAGCAGACAGCAGTCACCATCAGGTACTAGCACCGCATCCGACCTTGGCCATGGTGGTGCTAGTGCCACTCCTGACAGAGCAAGTTCCTGTGTTTGTGGCAGGAGAGGGTAATCTATCCACTCTGCCATGTATGGTCCACAGCTGTCCAACATACACATATGTAGGGCTAGCACTGGGTTTGACTGTGTACACGCACACCGTCAAACATCACTGTCACATGCAGGTCATCCACAAACACACATGGCACCTCTCCACAGCACATATGACCAGCACCCCTTCCTGACTCACACGCATGGTGCCAAATCTGTGGCACAGCCTAGGCCTCTGGTACCCCAATGCCACACCCTGTGTATGTGATGATGGGTCGACCTGACATTGCAGACACTCCAGAATGTCGATAACCATATGGCCGACACCATATGATCGACATTCAGAATGCCGCCAATGCGGGACCGGCATCTCACTATAGTGCGGATTGGAAAGATTTCCATTCCTGCACTATAGTGCGATCTTGGAGTTGGTATATTAAAATTAAGGGTGGTGTGAGGGGTGGAACCTCCCCATGGCAGGTGCAGGGGGTGCGTAGCCCTCCTGTTAGCAGTTGAAAGGGAATTTTATGTTCCTTTTTCATGGTTTTCTTCCGATGTCAAGATTTCGGTTGTCGATGATGTGGTGTCGGTCATGTGGTTGTTGGTGTTGTGAGCTTTCGATCTTGTCAGGTAGCTCTGTGATGATACCTGTGCTACATCCCTGCCTTCCATGCCATTGATGCAGAGACATGCAAATATGTGTCTGATGCACAGGGTGACTATACTTGTTTTTAATGTAGTTGTGTAGTGCAATATTGTTGTGCCACTGCAGGTGTTGTCAGCCATGACAGGTATTGTGTGCTGGCATGTGTCATGACTACATGGAAAACCTTGTGCATCTTAGGTGCATGATGTTAGACTGGTGGTAGTGTGAAAGAATGACAGTTGTATCATGGACTTGTGTATGTTTCTGTTCCAGGGGTTTTAGTGGTTATTCTATGGACACATGACAGCAGTACAGCAGCACAGGTTGGCATGGCAGCACAGCAGAAATATGATGTCAGCAGGGTACGGCAGTATCTGTGCATGTTTCCCTAGGTGCATATGTGTAGAAGGTCATGTGTGGGACAGTGGGGGCAGCTGGCATAATTATGCATTCATACTTTGTGAGAAGGTCTGCTACCCTTTATACATGTCACCTGGGTTTTCTGACCATACAAACCTACATGTTGGCAGACATCAGTGAAGCTTATATAGGACCTGGAGCTTGTCACAGGGCTGTAAAATGCATAACCATCGCACAGAAATTGCCCATATGGGCATGTCCATAGTGATATGTCTGTAACCACACACACACACACACACACACACACACACACACACACACACACACACACACACACACACACACACACACAACTGCTGGTGGGAGAATAGAACCCCTACCTATGTGATATTACATATTATAGCTCACCGCAGTTATCACATATGGCATAGAGTTTATATGAGCTTGGACTGTCAGCCAGTACTCTTAAGGTAGATGACATCAACAGGCCTTGTAGGGAAGGGCATTTAGAGGCCACCAGCTACTCTTAGGCTCTTAAAATGCATAACCATTGCATGGAGATTATCCATATGAGTTTGTTCATAGTGCTGCATATCGTGCGTATACACACACACACACACACACACACACACACACACACACACACACACACACACACAATGAATCATCATTGCACAGACATAGGCCAGATGGTCACATCTTTATTGCTGCAGGGGATATATTTGTATACACATACAGAGAGTTATCCATTGTGAGATTAAAATCCCTACCTATCTATTTGTACATACTACAGCTCACAGTACTTATTGCATGCACCAAAAGTTATGTCTGACGCATTTGGAAATGCAGCCACAGTACTTGTGGACTACGCAAAGTGGCCTTGTATTACACAGCTTGTTTGGCCTGCAGAGTGCTCCATTGTGCTGCTGTTATTGTCTCTATTGTCATAGGAGTGGGATACCTGTTAATACCCCTGCTATGTGTGTGTACAGTTCCCAGTATGGCCATGCCTGGCTGGTTGCAGTTTGGTAGGTGGATAATTGGCCATGGACATTATGGCCTGTCCAATGCTTGCATTACAACCATTGCACATTACACCACCTGCTCATGGTTGTCTCTCTACAGGATGACATTCCACAGGCACAGGGTTCTGTGAGGATGTGGATTCTTTCCTTTTGTGGCCTTGATCTGTTACCATCAGACAACTGTTGTGATGTGTAGGTGCAGATAACCCCAGCATAGCATTCTGCGTATAAGTGGGGACATTCCTACACCCGCTCACACACACCCACCCACACAGACACACACACATATATATATATATATATATATATATATATATATATATATATATATATATATATGTGTGTGTGTGTGTGTGTATAACAAGGATGTCATCTTAACTCTTGCTGTGTGTGTACATTATGTAAATGTATTATGTGGATATGTGTGGAGAGTCTATGTCAGTCCACATTATTTAGCTAGCTCACTCTCTCTCTCTCTCTCTATATATATATATATATATATATGTATATATATACATATCTTGTTAGCATATATGCCACATGCTGATAGCTAGGGTAATCGTGTGTGAGGGGGATAGGGAGAGACATACATAGCTGTCTGTATGCACAGACATATTTCCACATAGCTGTTCTTTGGGCAGAAGAGGGAAGAGACATGGGGTCAAGTGCAGGAGCATTCCCAGTGAGACTGTCAGTACTCACAAGGTGACTCCAGGCCAGACCTACTTGAACTCCAGTCCGGGATTTTGTGTGCTGCAGACCATTGGCTGCTGCACCTGTTTCCACACTGCAGTGCCTCCCTGATATTTTGTCCAAGGCATTCCCCAGCTGTTGACTGAATGTAATATGTGACTCATACCTAGCAACTGTACAGATTTGCACAAAATGCCCAGATGTTTGCCTGATATCTTGGGTCCATGTTACATAACATTGTGTTTTTTGGCACATTAGTGGCAAATCATTAAAGAGTGACATTAGGAAATAATGACAGATGTTTGAGATTCAAAATACAGACACTTCAAGAGATTCATGGTAATGCAAGACCTGTTAGTCTATCAATTCTTTGCATTTGTAAGGGCAATATTTAACACTTGCCTCTATTTGTGGGCCTTTATCCCCACTTATATTCATGACGTTGGCCAGATTTGTTGCTGTAAGAGGTTGATAGGTTTGATATCCTGGGGTAGATACTATAGCACCACATACAGGGTGACAGTTTGCATACCTCTCCCTGTACATGCTTTTGCAGAATATCTGGCCTATTGCCCCATATGTCTGCTCTGTTGTTCATACAGTTGTGGTTGTCCGGTACTATACTGTAAAATGCAGGCACTGAAATGTTGTAACTACTGAGACATTTAAGTGATGGCCTTTACACCCTGCAGATAATCTGACCTAGTGCAAGTTGCTGTTATACTACTCTAGGTTACTCAGACCATGTAGAATGTCCTTCTGTATGTTTGGCCCTTTGTCCCCCCATTTTCTCTGGCTTTGTTTAGCTGTCTTGCAGTCACAGATTGCAACATTAAGACAGTTTCTGGGATTCCTACCATATGAGTAGCTCACATGCAAAAGTTGTAGATGCTGCCAGTTTTGAGCCATCAAGAACATCACCCATGCTAATGTTCTTAGCCCAATGGGCCACACCAGCCGCACATGAAAGAAAGAGGTTTAATTCCTCACACAATAAACAGTATACAGACATACACTGACTCCTGCATTTTGTGGGTAAAATATCTGGGCAGGTTGTTTGTCACAGCCCTAGAAATGTGTGGTCTGCTGACATATCCTCGCAAACATGCACTCTTACTACAGTTGTATGGGAAAACAGATGTGTTGTGGGTAGGGGACTCTGGCATTGACAGTCTTGTGTCTGTCCTATGACCCCACTGTCTGGCATTTCCCTTGCATAATGTAGTGGGGTTTCCAGCCATGTGGTCTAATGAATATTATGGGGCACTCAGTATTGGACAGAGTATCTGTTGTCCCAATTGGCTGTTAGATCTCTGCAAGTTGCCTAGTAGCCCACTCTATTCTCTTGCATACATGCAGCAGGTCCATACATATGTTATCATAGTCTAGTACCCCATAGATTTGTTGTATAGCAGAGTGACTTACCTTGTGAACGCAGCAGTTGAGAGACCTGCATTTCAGGGCTGACTCTGTCTGATACTTGCAGTACACGGCCAATACATGGTTAGGTACAGGTTGTGTGGTGGAGCTGGCATCTTTTTTACTATGTATGTGAGTCAGAGTAAAGCGATAGCCCCTAGGACCCTAGGTTTTCAGTGCATGTGTTATGCGTTGCCTCTTGGCCAAGGCCAGGGCATACTGGTCATGCCTATGTGTGCCTACAGGGACAGCCTCAGGAGGTTCCTCCTCTGAGAGTCCCTGTGGGTGTGGCTATGGGGTCCTAGACACTGGTGGGGGGGGGGTTGTGTGTCCCTTCCCTGTGATGATTCTGCTGCAGCTGTTTCTGCAGGATCATATTATGCAACATGGCATATACTGTGAACATCTGTGCACATGTGGCTGGAGACTACTGAAGGGCTCCACCAGATATATTGAGGCACCAGAACCTTGACTTGAGCAGCCCAAACACATGCTCTATGATGTTCCTAGTTTGTGTGTGTGTCTCATTATGGCATTGTTCGGAAGGTGTGTGGATTTCTGATGGGTGCTGCCATCCACGGTTCCTGTACGTGGCTGGCATCCCCAAGTAGATGGCCATATGGGATGTCCCCCCGGCAAACATCTGGTACAGCTGTGATGCATGCCAGATATAGGAGTTGTTATAACTGCCAGGGTAGCCAGAACACACATTCATGATAATGCCCTGGGCATTGGACATGACCTGGCAGTTGATTGAGTGGGGCTGACATAGACTCTACCTTCCTCACCTTCAGCCTATGGCACCCAGTACCTCAGGGTAGTGTGCTACGTGGTAGAAGAGAAGCATACTGCTGGCCTTCTCCTCAGGGGTGTGGGATAAATGAATGTGCTCACTGGCATGTGTTTGCATGGCCTCCAGGAACTGGTGGAGTACCCTGGATGCTGATGCCTGTGGAGACCCCCATCATGTCCCCAGCTGGTCTTTAAAAAGTACCTGTAGCTAATATCCTAAGGGCATGCCTTTGTTTAAACTGAGATGGGTTCCCCTCTGTTGGCTCTGGGTCTGAGTTCAGGGTGGCAGAGCTCAGTGAGTTTATTAGTATGTCCCTGTCCACCCTGTAGTGCTCTACAATCTTCAGCTCGTGCAGCTCCTGGAAGGTTACCCTGGCCCTGAACACTCTTTCCCTTCCCTGTCTAGGCCTATTGTCAGCAGCAGCATCAGCACTGACCTCAGCATCCAGCACATACAGATGTTGCAGAGTTGCAGCAGCTCCTAGCATTCTCTCAGTTAAAATTCCCAAGTCTATACCCCAATGGTGCAGAGCAAGGGAGGAAAATCAAATGGTAGGGTGTACACATACTTTACAGTGCTCTGCTGCAGATGCAGCCTGTGTGATTGACTAACTACGATTTAAGCATAACAATTGTGCCTAGGACAAAATGGCAATCCTTAACATTCTTAGGGTACATATATATGATCCATAAGACAACAGTATCACACTTACCAGATACAGTAACTTGGACTCCAGCCACAACTGATGTACCTATGGAAATGTGAAGGAGAGGTATTGTCAGTAATACCAAATGTGGCATTGTTACAAGGTAATATGTGCATATATCAACATGTACATTAGCTAATATGATACTGTTTACATTGCTAACATTGTGAGTATGTGTGCACAAATGTGCATTAAAACCAACCCCCCCAATGCAGATAGACCTGACACCCATGTACTGGTATGCAGAGGCTGCCACAATGACTAACACAGTATTACAGTGATGAACACAGGAAGCCTACCTGGCTGTTCCTCTGATGTAGATGCTGTGGCACCCACCTCCATGATGTATGGGGTGATGGATGGTTGGGAGCCGGTGGATGATCCCAGGTTTGCAAGGAATTCCTCTGTGGCTGAGAGTGTTTTTTTTCTGCTGTAGGCCCTCCAACAGTAGCAACACAGTCCCTGCCCACAGTGGCAGCCCTTTGATGTGCAGCATTGACCATATCTGTTGTCCGGGGTCGGACCTGCTTGTAGGTTCTGTCCTGTAGCCGTATTTGGTTGACTGCTATGACAAGGTCAGCCCACAGTGCTGCACATTGTTCACGATGCTGGTGACTCCTGGATAGCAGAATTTTATTATGCAGTCTGAGGCCATCCTGGATAACATTGTTTTCAGTGTCTGAAAATGGTGGGTGCCTCCTTTGATACATCCTTCCTGAAAGAGAACAAGAGGGGAATACATCACCGGACCAGATGCATGGATATCCACAATGTACAGACCCTGCACAACCAAAATGGCCTAAACTATCCACTGCTTCCTCCCAAGTCAACACACTATGTATGTGGCTATCACCAACATAGTAGCAATACCGGTTATGTCCCTTTGTGCTATGACAGAGTGTGCTGTATGTCTCCATACCCATCAATGCCAGCTACTGTGGTGTGTCCCCTATGGGGCAAAGTCCCACTACTATGTCATACAGCCACTGTCAGACATTTAGGTATGTGTTATTGCAAGTATATGAGGACAGTCCAGCAACACCAGTGTGGCACAATGACATCAAAGCAAACTTGCTGTAGTACATCTTCCCTGTAAGTGTCATGCCTCTCCAGTACACAGATGTTTGTGGAATGTGTATGTGTGCCTGATATATGTGGTCCTGTTGCAGAAACATGTGTATGTCTGGCAATGGTTGGACAATAATTGATGGTTCTTTTCAGAATATAGATAATCTAGTTGTCACACTTCAAGACCCTCAGAAAAAAACTTATGCTACAGTAATATCCTTTACTCCATTCACACTCTTACTTTGTATGACCAATATGTACACTCTGTTGCTAAGGTTGGGCCTGTGTCTTAACACTAATAATGGCTATGACCTGAATTCCTGCTGTAGGTGGTTGCCAGGTATGTTCACCATAGCACTCAAGCAATGAGGTACTAATGTTGACAAAAGAGTGACCTAGTCATAGTCCATTAGGGACAGTTAGGGACATGTTTGCAATGTCTGAACTATTCATGTATGACATTCACACTGAGAGGAGCTGAATGACAGTACATCATGTGATATGAAAGTTGTGTCCTCCCTTACTTACTGTCAATATGTCTAACTCAAAATCCAGTAGCTTTTGTACAGGAGCCGACCATTGTGGGTGGGAATGATAGGGACACAGCTGTGATTTCATTCACACCAGGCACAGCTGAGAGGCATGTCTATAGCTTTTGGACAGCAGAGTATCACCAACATGTCATTCCCAGAGATGTACTACAGGCCTGCTCTTGTAACCCCTATTCACTATAACTGCATCCTCCCATCTACGTCCAATTATATGGGGACTTGTATGACATACCTGGTAGAGTGACAAAATCCTTTTGTGAACAAATCCTCAAGAAAAAAGCTTGCTAAATCATACTCAGACTTGGTAAAGCAACTTACAGACCTGTTTCCCATAGGCAGTTGCTTGCTTTTTGTAGGTCCTGCTCGTTAACAGGTAATTGCCTGTGCACCAATCCATAGCCCAGACTTGCTAATTGCATCCAAAACAGCTGGGTTACACTTTCATTAGCCAATGACATGGCAACACAGTGCAATATTTAAATCCTTCATGTAGGCCTTGGCCCCTTTCTTAATCTTTGAGATGGTCATTAATGGCTGTAAAGATTACAGCATCACAGTGGGTAGGTACAAATGCTGTCCACTGTTGAGATTAATGAAGTATGTCCACAGTTTTGCATGCTATGTTTGGCCATTGTCAAATGACATTGTGATTATCTGGCAGTTCATTGTTAAACATTGTAGGGTGAGGTCAGTAAGGGGAAAGATACATGTGAGTGCCAGACGTCATAGCTGTAGGAATATGCATGCTCCTGCAGTAGCTGTTAGTCTGTCAGCTCACTATGTTTGCAGGGGCATCACTATGTTTGTAGGGGCAAACTGTGAAATATGTCCCTGTCACTCGACCTTTCCTCCCCACCCCTTTATGTATGGCTGTTGTCTGGATCCCTTGTTCTAGGGGTTTGTGAGGTATGGTAGGTCTATAGCAGGTAGCTTAAAACACATCTGCATATCTTGCAGGCTGTAAATGCTGCTGCAGCCTAGAACACATAGGGGGGATTGTGAGCACTTTGGAGTACAGCAAGCTGTATGTGTCACTGAGGGAGCAATGTCAGCTCTGTCATTAAAGCAGAGCTAGGGTGAGGGTACCCATAACAATCCAGTCGAGACATGTGCTTAATGTACATCATTTGTGTAACAACGCCAACCAGAGAGTAATAGGTGACATATAGGTAGGCTATGCAAATATGTGCAGTGTGTCCCTACCTGCAGGCCTTTGACTTGCAAATATGGGTAGCAGTTAGTTCAGTAGCAGCAACCTGTTATGGTTAACTTGCATGACTCAGTCATTATTTGCTGTATTCACAAGAGTGTAATTGGAATGCAACACACTGGATTCAAATCCAGGACTGTGGATGGCCAAATGTACTGCATGCGAGGCATTTAACAGACTGAGCTACTGAGTCAGTGCTGCAGCAGGTATATTTGCAAGATATATGCGGGTGCATGCAGTCTATGACACAGGATTTGCATTAGCATGTGTTTTTTGAATGGTATGAAGTGTGACACTCAAATGTCTGTCATGATTTTCTAACCTCAATCTTTAATGACTTGCCAGTACTTTACCAGACAGATATGTTTTTGTGAAACCCATGCCAAAACTAGGGGGCAAAACTGCAGACATTCTGCAACAGTCTGCACAGTTGACAGATATACTTGCTATCCCAGGCCTCACATACATCCATTATTATTTATTTGGCTGTGTGCTTGTGTAGTGTCTGCATCACAGTCACCAGTACATTCCCATTTTTCCCATTATATGTACTTGCAGTGTGTCAGTGGCAATCACTATATGTTGCTGGAAACAGCTGCTTTGCTTCAGAGTTGAGTAGCCTAATGGGCTAATTCACTGCTCTCTATTTTACAGGGGCCTAGGTTCAAGATGTGGCAGGGGAGATTATTTTGCAGATGTGCCTAACACTGTGAGAAACACATAAGATGATTAAGGCACTTTTAAGCAGTTGTGAGTTTGCATTGCGTCACTTAGGTCTGCTTAAACCCGTGCTAAAAATAAAAAAAAGAAAAGAAATTGGTTGATAGGAAAGGGGTAAAATAGGGGCAAGCAGGGGAAAAACATACTGAAAGGCAGGTAGGGTTGTGCAGGAACGGTGTAGGAAAGGACCATAGCTTTCCATTTCTTGTACAGCAACAGCTGGGCAGGTTTTACAGAATTTGGAATTTGTAGCCTCACACCTCAGAGAGAGGGATGAGGGCAACATAAATGTGTTCATTAATTAATGTAATAATTAGTTGTGTCCAGTGGACACGTGTGAAATGGAGAACTATGTAAGGGGTGATTTTTTCTTTTTTGTGGGGCAGGTGCCTATTTTTTTTAAGGAGAGAGTGGAATGTTAAGGAAGGGATATATGTATCTGTGGAGAGGACAGTTGGGTAGGAGCAGTTGCATTTGCAGACAAACAAGACAGCATACAGGGATGGTGTGTGACACATGAGGGGGGTAAACAACTTGGATGGGGAAGGTGTTGTGGAATAGGGGATGCATGTGCCTCCAGGTGGCAGCAGCATGACTGAGATCCCTACCCATGGAGAGTCAACACTGCTCCTTCCCTGCCCTGAAGGTGGCTGTGCTGGAGCCTGGGCGCCAGGATCCTCAAGCTGCACCAGGTTGTTGATTCTGCCCTCAGTCTGGTCCAGGCATTGCTGATAACGTCTATGCACCATCCTGTGCACCATGGCTAGTAGTTGATCCTGGGTGACAACTCCCCTCTCCACCCCTGCTCCCAGGGAGGGACAGGCCCTGTCCCCTGAGGCAGTTCCCCCTGAAGGTGGTGAGGGCCAGAGGAGGACCCACCACTGGCATGGGTCCCAGACAAGCTGGTACCCGGTGCCATGGCCAGCTGAGGTAGGGTAGGTGGATCACGAGGAACTGTCCTACCCAGATGTGCTGTGGGTATGGAGGTAGAGCAATAAATATAGGTGAGTTATGAACACAATCATTGTTAGTAATAACAGCATGCCAAAACATTGTACAGGGGATACATGCATCACATGCAGTTAAATTAATATTATGTGGACACAACAGTAAATAACAAAACAGTCAGTATATTAATAGCATGCCAGTAACAGTTACGGCATATGGCCAACAGAATAGGTAATTCAACAAGCTATGTTAATATGCAACCATAGTAACATATAACATTAATAAAACACATGCCCAAAATACAGTTTTTGGATCAACATATGTTAATAATAAACCATAATCAATATATAAAATATGTGAAGATAAGGGGTGGGAAGAGAGAGAAATACAGTCTATTAATACCATTATGGGCTATATAGTTGACAACAGTAATGCTAGCTATTCTACATGTCTGTTCTTTCTTTATGTGTAAATGTGACCTATAGCTGCTGTAGCACATACATACCTCTCAAGCTATCCACATGGGACACTATGGGCCAACCCATAACACCTGCAGATACACAAGTACAAAGAACACTTACACATCAATTGGATCAATATAACTACCAAGGAGTACTGTGGACTAATGTACTATTTATTTGATATTGACGTATAATCATGTAAAAATAAATGATACATCTGTGACAGAGGGATTACACAACAGCAATTACATTCCATGACAGTATGACACTTGAGAGACATACATGTGTACAGTACAGAGAGTACACAACTATCATGCTATGTTTGGCAGGCATGGGGATCATAACTAATAGCACTAACTGCAGGGGATACATGCATCACATGCAGTAATTGATTGCATCAGCCTTTACAAGTCAATCCAGGAATACAGCCATACCTTGATTACACATTTTATTTCTATTGTTTTAGTTTAGTTTGTTACTATTGAATCTGTTTCATTTATTGTTTGGATAAGTAGCACAGCCGTGAGAATAATTTTAACAGTCTGTGACATATGAACAAACAATTATTTTCACATACTATGAGCTAGCTCAGCCTTTTACCTGTATCACTGTGGAGAGAATGATATCTGTTATTACACATTTTATTTCTTTTATATTATTATAGTTTGTTATTATTGAACCTATTTCCTTTATTGTGTGGATAAGTAGCAGAGTCGCAAGAATGATTTTAACAGTCCCTGACATCTGGACATGCAATAATTTACACATACTATAAGTTAGCTCTCCCTTTTAACTGTGTCACTGTGAAGAGACTGATATCTGTTATTACAGATTTTATTTATTTTATTTTATTATAGTTTTTTTATTTTATTTTACATTTGTTGACCGGGCTAGTCCAACTGAATATATGTCCATTTTCAGTGGAGGCCCAGGGAGAAAAGCTCCACAGACAGAGTAATATTTACAAAAACACAGGTACAATACAACATTTTTTCAATCATTACATATCCATGCATATGATATCTTAATCAGGTAAAACAAATAAAATAATAATCATAGTATATACCAGCTATGGATATGCATGCAAAGTATATTCAATTGCACTATTAAGCTCTAAATTCAGACACATAATATTGTTAGTTAAGTAAAGTTAAGTAAGCAGCCTTAAACAGGTAGGAAGATTAGAGTCCAGGGGCAAGGTAGGAAGTTAGTCTGTGTTAGCACAGGGGCATAACCAATGTGATTTAAGGTAAGGTTTCAGTTTGCTTTTAAATAGGGTAACTGAGGAAAACAATGAGTCACCAGCTGCATTATTGGTCTTCGCTATTTGTACTAATAGTTTGTTTGATGAGTGTAGGGTCTTGAGATTGTTATAGGGAATGATAAGGTTAGTGAGTATAGGTGTATTTGCTGGTTGATACAGGATCTTATGGGTAACTATTAGTTGGTTCAAAAGTATTAGATTTGACAACTCTAACCAGTCTAGTTGCCAAAGATTGTTACAATGATGGGTTCTATAGGTTGACCCAGTTGCAAATCTGGCAATATTGTTGTAGGAAATAACCACTTTGTTCAGATTGCTTTTACCTAGTTTAGTGTAGATAGGGGAAGCGTATAGAAGGGTTGAGATTAAATGGGTACGGGCGATAGTGTTCCTGGCTAGTGGAGTCAGAAAAGGTTTGATCCTGTAGAGGGAGCCTAATTTTTTGTTTACTGTTTTTATAGTGTTGTTGATGTGAGGCTCAAAGGTGAGGTTATTATCAATTAGTACCCCAAGTAGTTTTGTAGTAGGATCAGGAGATATGATAGTTCCATTGCTAGATGTAACAGTAAAGTTTAGTGGGGTGGCCCTACGAGTCGGAGTGAATAGTAACATTTTTGATTTTTAGGGTTCAGGATGAGGCAATGGTGTGGAAGCCAGTTTTCTACTGTGCTAAAGACTTTTTGGATTAGGGACTGAAGTTCCGATGAAGAAGTGGCTAAGCATATTAGTGTGGAGTCATTTGCATATTTGATACAGGTAGTTTGTGGTATTACAGAAAATAGGTCTTTTGTAAAGATGGAGAAGAGGAGAGGACCCAGTATGGAGTCTTGTGGGACACCAAGGGCAACTGGGAAGTGGGCGAATAGGTTATTTTCCCATAGTATAGCCTGTTTCCTGTTATTTAAGTAGGATTGGAACCACTGTATAGCAAGTGCATCCAATGACAAGTTTTTGAGTATGTTTATGAGGAGGTTGTGGTTAACCATATCAAAGGCTTTTGACAGATCAATAAAGAGGGCTGAGGATAGAATTTCACTATTTTGATTTTTATGAATGCAATCAGTAAAGGATAAGAGAGCAGAGGTGGTGCTATGAAATGGTTTGAAGCCATGTTGGCAGGTGGCTAATAAGTTGTTTTCTAGTAGATAGTTTAAAAGTTGCTTATGAATGCATTTTTCCATGATTTTTGCCCGTGGAGATAATATGGCTATAGGCCTATAGTTAGATAAATCTTAGGAATTACCACCTTTATGCAGGGAGATAATATGAGAAATTTTCCAGATTGATGGGATGGTGCCTTCAGAAATAGTTCTATTAATGAGGATGGATATGGGGTAGGCTATAGCTTTTGCAGCTTTTTGCAGATATTCTGCAGGTAGTAGATCTGCAGAGAGGGTGGTGGGTTTAAGTTTCTGTATGAGGGTACAGACAAGGGATGTAGGAACAGGTTGAAAATGAAATAGTGGTGGGCTGTTGGAGATATCTGATGAGGAAGATCTGTTGTCAGGGTATAGCTGATTAGCAAGAGATTGTATGGTCTCAGTGAAAAAAAGTGTTAAAAGAATTGGCTATTTGGTTGGGATTGTTGTGATCAGAGCCTGAGGAGTAGGAGTGACTGAACGACCCGGGTGTAAGAGTTTATTGATACCTGACCAGAATTTTTGAGGTTTATTTTGGTGGGTTTGTTGAAGCTGGCAGTAGAAGTTGCTTTTGTCTGACAATATGGCTCTCTTTGTTTTGTTTCTTAGCTGTCTGAACTTTAATTGATCTGAAGGGCATTTTGTTGTATGCCAGCTAGCCCAGAGTTTATTTCTTTGGAGTATTTTTTGTTTAGTAGTTTTGGAAAGCACTGGGGCTGGTTTAGTCCTAATTCTGATTGTGCGCGTTGAGGCATGGTGATCTAGAATGGCTAAGAATTTAGAATTAAAGTATATGACTGCATCATCTAATGGTAGGCGTTTCAGGGGTGACCAGTCACAAGATACAAGTTCTTTTAGAAAACTGTTGGGGTTAAAATTTTTATTAGTCCTAATTGCCTTATAAATGGTTTGGTTTGGAATATCATTCTTATACCTGATTAAGAAGGTGAGTGAGTGGTCACTTATATCTTCAAGGTGGGTACCTACTTTCGAAAGTTTGGTGATTCGTATTATTGAGAATCCAGTCAAGGGTGCTTTCGTCGTTACTATGTTTATTAGTTCTGGTGGGGGATGTGATGGCTTGAGTAAAACCATAAAGGTTTATATGAGTAGCAGGCTGATCAGATGTAATGCCTTTCCAGTTAATATTAAAGTCATCTAGTACTATAGTTTATTGTGGGTAGTTGGTGGAAAGCCAACTTAGAATAGCCTCTAAGGTACTAGTATTATTGCCTGGGGGGAGATAGATACATATGATATATATAGATTTGTATTTATTAAGCTGAATTTTGGAAATAAGAATTTCTGCATTAGTGGAGATATGGAGTCTATAGTGGTCACTTGTAATCCAGATTTGTATAGCATGGCTACTCCACCACCCTTTTTAGAACTCCAGTCTACTCTCTGGATATTATAGCCAGGGGGGATAACCACATTGTCTTGAGTTGATGGGTTGAGCCAAGTTTCAGTGAGACAGAGAATGTCAAATGAATGTACATCCATGAGGGCATGTAGGTGGGCAACTTTATTATTTATACTGTGAATATTGACATGAGCTATTAGGAGGGAATTGGGGGGTCTGGTAAGCAAGTGTGAAATATTAAGAGTTGGTGTGTGTGTGGCTCAGGTGTTGTGGTTGAGTTTGGGCCAGGATTCAGATGTATATCACCATCTATTAGGGAGTGGGATTGTATTCTCAAAGTGTGTTTTAAGAATTTACATATTAGGTCCTAGGATTTCTTGGTTTTTGGGCTGTAGTATGTAATGTGACTGAGTCTATGAAATTTAGCTGATAAATACTTTAGTGGGCAGGATGTGTAAGTATGGCTATGAATGATAAATATTGCTGGTGTAGAGGTTTGTTTTGTGAGGTTGTGAGATCCTAATAAGTTAAGGTGTTCATAGAAAGTAAGTAGGTAAGGTATAGTTAGAATAGTTAGGAGTGATAATAAGAGTAAATGTTTGTGGTGTGTTAGGGTAGTTGTGGATGGCATTGTGGAAGAATTTAATATATGTTGATATACAGGGAGAAGTAGAGACAGTTAATTAAGGTAAGAGATAGTTAAGTAAAGTAATGACTAGTGAGAAGTAGTTATTATTTCTTTAAGAGGTTGGACCATGTGATTGGTTATATAGTTGAAGGTGTGGCTAGGGTGTATAAATCTAGAAGCACTGGGGGCGGGTGAGATTTGGGGGTAGGGTAGGGGAGTGGAGTGAGCCCGCAGGGTGAACAGAGTGGCTAGAGCCACTGAAGGAGTGAATCCAAGGAGAACAATCAGTGTAGAGCTGATTGTGAAGGTAAATGTGGGTAGGGAAAGGGTAGGAGGTAAGATCCTTGATAGTAGGGGTAGTAGGCAGTGAAGTAAAGTGATGTAAAGTAATAAATAGAGGGATAGAGTGGGACTGCAACTTAGGCAAGCTATAAAAAAGCTGGATGGCTGGGAGTTATATTCTGAGACAGTAGGATAGATCTGAGAAAATAATGCCACCTAGTGGTCAAATGCTGTATAGCAGGGAAAATGTTTAATGGGAGGTAGCAGGTCTAGAATATGAAGAGGGAAGGATAGCAGTTATGTACAGAGGGTACAAGGGGGGAAGGTAGTCTATTTGGGGAAAAAGAAAGGGTTTAGCTGCTGGCCATCCTGGCTTGGGAGTGCAAATTAAAACATGGACTATTAAACAGTATATTTCTGTTGACAGTTGTTTGAAAGACACATACTTTCATTTATTTGTATTAATTTCCTTGAGGGACTGCATTGCAGGGAGAGAAGAGTTTCAGTTCCTTAGTTTAGGCAGGTTACTGTGGAAGTAGGTTGCTGTTCAGCAGACAGGGGAATTCCTCAATATTAGTACCGTACAAGCAGGTTGGGCAACTGGTTATATAAAGGGAGAGAGAGAATCAAAGAGGTAAGGAATGCAGAGTATTACACACACCTACAAAAACAAGCTATAAAATGAACATACAAGCACATAACATCAAATATGTTTGGTCACTATTCTAAATATACCAAGCATCAATTAAGAATTGTAAGGCTAGCTAGATACAGTTAAGTGGATAACAACATCCACAGCAACAAAGCTGCTATAATATCACTCTAAAATGGAGCAGAGCTTTATGCATACAACACTTTGTTATTATTGAACCTATTTCCTTTATTGTGTGGATAAATAGCACATTCGTGAGAATGATTTTAACAGTGTGTGACATCTGAACAAACAATTATTTACACATACTATGGACTACCTCACCCATTTACCAGTAGTCCTTGTGGAGAGAATATTTGTCATTATAACATATGTAATTCGATAAAAGGTATTAGTACATGGAACTAGATTTGAACTCTGGTCTGTGTCTAGCAAAATGCACTTTGTAAACAGCATTTAACAAACTGAGCTACCAAGTTACTGCTGACATCTGATTGACTGATTTTGTCCTAGAGCTAACCTGGAAACAAAATATGATCAGCTACTAATACTACAGTATTATAACACAGTGCAGTGACAGTTGGACACAGCTGCATGAAATGCAATCATGACAGAGAGACTAGGTAACCTATACATTACTAAATAAACTGCAGGTGTACCAATATATTGCTACTGGGTTGAAATATCAGATGTCATTCCACAAGTATTACACAACAGTTCATTACAGATGTGTTCATCCATTTACTGGTATACCATTGAGCTTTTATTGACCACAGTTAATGTAATGTAGGTGTTGCAATACAGCTGTAATTCCATAGTTATTGTGATAGAAACTTTATCTCATTTACTTAATCAATGTTAATGCTTTTCTTTTTCCTGCTTATTGCAGAATAAACCCTTAGGCTTTATTTCAACACCATGTGTGCATATGCACATACTGTTTACTCATCTATAAATACCTCTCTTCTTGGTGAAATCTGTTTCACTGTATTGGAAAATCCAATTGAATACATTGTCAATGTAAAAAAAAAGTTTGTTTATTATGTTATTTTACTATACTTTTTTGTATTTCTGGAACTTACATTTTATAATTCTCTATATTGGTGCTTGTAACACTTGTATTGTAATTTGTCTGTATTGGAAATGTTCTCCTTGGGTCTCCATTGAAAATGGATTTCTGGCCCATTTGGACTAACCTGATAAATAAATGTTAAATAAACAAATAAAAATAAAAATCTGGCAATAGTCACTTATTGCAGCCCATGTCTATGACCACGTTCATTACAACACAATCAGAACTGTTTATATAACTAATGGCAGTTATTACTTTACTCTTTTTTGGTTATATGACTATAGATTGGAAGATACATCACCACACTCACGGTGCAACCTGGCCAAGTGCCTGCATGTGCCTCAACATTGAGAGTTCTCATCTCTGCAGCTGTTGGGAGAGAAGCACACCATTATGCATACCAGTTTAGCAGACATTCACAGTTAAATATTGGTGAAACACAGTTAAACATACTTACACATTGTGGAACACTGCCCACCTGAAATTCTTGGACCTAGGCATCCAAGAGAGCCCCCTTCCTTCTTTGCAGGTCATTGTGGTGGTAACGACACTGCTCACCACTGCGAGGGATAACAGTTGCCCTGGTAATGTCCATTGCCAGCTGGTCCCAGGTCTCTGCTTTATACTCTGAGCCCTGGTAACCACCCTGCATGAGCCGGTCTTCATGGTTTTTGACTCGGAGTCTAACCATAACCCTGGACTCCTCATTGCTCCACTGCTGCATCCAAAAGCATGTACCTTCTCCAACATCTGCCATAGTATCGTCACAGGTTGAACGCCAATGGATTCTGCAGTATTCCCACCTATTACACTTAATATACCCTATTTTTCTGCACTTTAATGCCACTGGGCAATTTTTAAAAATGTGGCCCACCACTTAGCACCACACAAACCAGCTGAGCTCAGGTCAGCAGTGCTTAAACTGGCAATGCTTAGTAGTGTTTGGCATCACTTAGCAGTGTGTAAACTAGCTAAGCAGAGCTGTGAGGTGCCAAGCAGTGCTAAAACAAATCTTAAGCAGTGCTTGGCATGGCTTAGCAGTGCTTAGCGGAGCTTAGCCGAGTGCAGAATATCAGGATTTAAAAATAATTGCCATAATTTGTATTTGGAAAATAAATGCTTAATAACCCTTCTCTATATTCAGACTGAAACCCTGCACTTATGGCTATCACCCTAACCATTTGACTACATGGATGTGTAGAAAGCTAATATATTGTTACATATATCTCTCACCTACATTTAAGCACTGCTAAGCACCAGGCCACACCACACAAACTAAATCAGCTATGTTTAAACTTGACCATTGCATTCATAATTAAATGCACCCAGTTTCTATTTTTAGATGCCTGGCATGTGTCTATTGCTGCATGCTACACAGTGCCATGCAAACATAAAAAAAAAAATACATATGCATACATTGATATACTGCATTTCAACAGTGAAGGGGGTGTATTTCTCATCTCTGGACACAGTAACACACTAAAAACAAAAAAGCTGGAACCAGACTGAATATAAAAGATCAATTTAGCGTACAAAATACTTTATTTTACACTTTCACGAAAGGGTGAAATAAAGTTTTGGTATGCTAAGTTGACATTTTGTATTCAGTGTGATTCCAGCATTTTTGTTTTTGTTTTTGCTAATTCAGTTGTTGTTGGTTTTGAACTGACTTGTTCAACAGTAACACACTCCCTACATTGATTCAATAACCATGTTACACGGCTCTCCCTCAGTAACATACCTTCATTAATATGCATGGCACGCTACCAAGGGGAAACTGCATAACGGCCATGGTACCTTCTATGTAGGCTGTGCACTATACCTACATGGATTTTATTAAATCTGGGGGAGTATGTATTTGAATAAATTCATTCTATTGCTGTCCATTTCAGGGCCACAAAGAAGCTGAAACTTACCATGGAGCATTCAGTGAAAATTATAAAATGTTTCGCTTGCATTTTGATCTTTTTCCAAAAACTATAATTAGGTACACTGGCTTAACACTGCTTATGGTGCCTCCATTGTTTTATTTTAAAAATGGTAAAAGATAATTTCTTGGATTCTATTGCAAAGAGCACTGAGTCCAGTTTGTCACAAAAGTGCCCCACAGAACTTTTGCAGGTTGCTTCAGTCAGAGGTTATAAGGACTTTATGATTCATAGTGCAATTGAACCAAGCACAGCCTGTTCTTTGAAAAAAGGCTTAAACACAAAACAGCTGAAGCACTTGCCTTCCTTTTACCATATAGTAAAACTTGTCAATGGTGAATCAGCTTATCACGTTAAAGGGGGGGCTATTTCCCATGATGGTACACAGACAATTGGAATCCACTGAAAACTAAAGACAAGGCATGCAGCTCTTAGGTAGGAGGTATATTAAACCTAATGTCCTGCCCAGAGGTCTATTTCTACTCATAGACCAATGCAGCAGTATTTCTAAAAGGTAGCATAGCTGTCTTTTGAGTTGGAGCCATCATGAACACAAGCCTTCTAACAATCCATAGATCTACCAAATCACATCATAATGTGATTAACCTTCTCTCATTTCATTGGATAAAGTCTGAAATAAAAAAAAGTACTACACAGACATTTGGTATGGCCCTGTTAATTAACACATATGCCTCATGCATTTATGGGAACCTGGTTCAGTTTTCTGATTTTATTTTAAAATGTTTAGATAGGACCAGAACATCAAATTTATATCTCCACTTATCATAGTCATTGCTCTTAAACTGAAAAAAGAGATAAGCATCAATTTGGATAAAATATAATTTATTTGCAGTTATAATACAGACAATAAATAATTCAGGCAAAACAGTTGAAATTAAAATTACTCCCAGATGTATTATGATTGTTATCTTTTCTTGTTTCAATCTATCAGCTATAGATAATATTTAAATTAACCATTAGAGAGAAATTTTTAAGCCTTGATGCTCACAAATCTACACGCAGACTCTTCTTTTGATTGTAGTGGCAAGTAAGATGGAATCTCAAGCTGTGCAATATCTGTACAACCTATCCTGATGTGAGATCTGTACAACCTATCCTGATGTGAGATCTGTACAACCTATCCTGATGTAAGTGGCTTGACTATATAAAAACAGATTACATACTGTTCTGGATAAGTCTTGTGTTAAAAAGTACCTATTGTAGTCCTCTTCTCACTTTGACTATATCTGATGGACCTGTGATGTAGGTGAGCACATTTAGTAACACAGACTCACATCCTGATCATATAACAGTAACAAACAACCTACAAAGGTGAAAATAGACTGATGCCATTTCCCATCTCTATATAAGCTGGGCTGGAGGATGATTTTGGAGCACAGTAATATGACTTAGCATGCAGGAACTTTGAGATAACAGCAGCCATATAGAGAAGTTATGTGCTATGTGACAGCATTTTAAATTCAGAACTGTTGCCTTACAAGCTGTTTAAGAAGACAAGTTTGAGCTTATCTAAACAATCATGTGTGCTTTGCGATTGTGTAGTTGTCTGGTAGCAAAGATTTATTTTGATTTACCCCTGTTTTTCATTGTTTGTTGGAAGAAAGGGACAACTTATAGACAAGAAAGATTTACTAGAGTTTCTGTTTGCAATTTATTGATCTTTACTGTTAAAACAAGGTGTTACTGTGAGCGATAGTAAAGCAACTGTACTCATTTGTGCGTGAGGTAAACAATTTCCAGCTTTTGTTTGACCTTTACAACTGGTACTGGCAAAGCAACAACTTTATTATACTTAATTTAATATTTAGTTGTATACTGTTTGTGTGATTTTTCTCATAAAAGCTGATTTAAAATCTTTGCGAATTTTGTGGTAATTAATTTTGATTATCCTTTTTTTTCAGAATTCTTTATTTATTTGCAGCTGAAAATGGACTCCTTAAACAAGTATGCCATTATTGATTTGCTAAAGCACAAGTATCTTGTACTGTGTACTAAATGCTAAGTATATTTAAAGACAACACTTGATAACACTGGTGATCTGTGTTCTTCATGACAAAAGTTGGATGATTTTCTCACTATTATTTAGTAAACCTAGACTTACCGATGATTGCGCTTGTGCAATTGTCACAGTTTGGAGAATTATTAAATATATTTATGACTGGACTGAATGAGATCAATAATATTAGGCAAAGAGAAATGACACACATTTAGAGAAGGCAGTATCTATCATGTGTAAGGATTACTCAATCCCTGTTGAACAAGATAATAGCACTGACATTTTTGGAATTCTGGGTACAAGTATTCAGCAGTCTGAGGATTCAGAGCATATAAAAGAAAATGAAAGTAAGAGAGAAACTTCAAAACAAATAAAAAGGAAGAATGTATTTGTAATTGGAGCTTTTCTCCTCGATCTATGTGCATGCAGAAGCCACTATGTCAGGTGTACAATAAACTATCTGTTCAACTGCTATCATGCCTTCACTTGTCATTCAACATGGTGTCAGAAGCCAGCTTCGAAGTCATTTAAGTCTTGCAAAGTGTAAAGAAGTGTTAAAAACCGTTTCAGTCCATTCAATGTACAACAAAATGTCCAAAGTTGTACCAACCTCTTCAAAATGCAACGGATGTACTCAGCAAGTCTCATAAGCCTCTCCAAGGTGCAACAAATATCTAAAGGCTACAGGTACTTGCATTTATTTTTACAGCATATCAAATGAATTTTGTAAAATACAAAGTGTATAAGGTGTTTGCATTTACATTAATGGCATGTCAGATGGATTTTGCAGACCCAAACCTTTGGTGTTTGATAGCAATGTTGCAGAGAACTGATGTATGTTTGAACAAGAATATGATATTTTCATAGTAGCTGCACATTCTGATAAAGATTTATGCACCTGAGCATTTATACTTCTCGATTTAGCTGGCTGAGAATCCATTGAGTGAGAACATCATTTTGTGTATGCACCTGCTGCTTATGTTGGAGTTGGAGAAAATGTATTATCGCTCAAGCAGAAACGTAGGAAGATGCAGACTATTTAAAATGTAAATTCAGGGAACGGTGCAACCCTCAGACAAATATAATAATGGAGCAGCATAAATTTAACAGAAGGAATCAAAAGAATGTTGAAATTATTGAAGCATATGTTACTGATTTACAGAATAAAGCAAACATATGTAAATTTGGGGACTTGCAAGATGATTTAAAAAAACAAGGTCTTGTGTGAGGTATAAATAATAATACAGTAAGAAAAATTATGTGTGATAGTGAAGTAACACTAAGCAAAGCCACTGAAGTTTGACAGATACATGAGCTCACAGAAAAACATACAAATATGTTTGCTATAACAGCTGCTGCAAATGTCTAAATTTAAAACGACAAATCCTCATAAGTGTAAACCAAAAAGCTTAGCCTCATTAACTTCCATTGTTAATTGTCACAATTGTGAGGGCAGTCATGAATCTACATGAGAAAAGTGTTTAGCTTATGGGCAGCAGTGTCCAAATATAAAAAAGTGGAATCATTTCAAAACGTTTTGCAAATAAGCACTGGCTTATAATAAGATTAATCCAAAGCAAGTAGTGCATTAAATGGGGACTGTGACAAGCTAGAAAGGCAGTTATGAATATTTTTATGTTGCTGATGTTTCTGTGCTTGATATAACAGTTAACACAATAAAAGAGTGAAATATGTTGTACTGTATGCATTAATGGGAAACCAATAGAAGTCAAAGTGGATACCGGATCCAAATGCAATGTCATGTCAGTAAAAGCCGGAGAGTATTTTGTCTCCACAACATGTATGCAGTTGATTACTTATGGTGGTGAAGAAATTCAGATGGATGGTACTGTAGTCCTTTCTTGCCATTTTGTAGGCAACAGCTATGATTTGCAATTCTATGCAGTTCAGAGAGATGTACAGTCACTGCTAGGGCTCGAAGACAGTCTATGTATGAGTTTGATTTCGCTTAGTAGAGAAGTTCATCATTTAAATATGAATGAAAATTGTAGTTTTCACAACATATTTTCAAAGAGTATGCTGATCTCTTTACAGACAATGTTGGTAAGTTTCCAGTTACATATTCCATGAAGCTGAACCAAGAGGTAAACCCAGTTGTTCAACCAAAGCATAAGAGTTCAGTAGCAATGTAAAGTTAAAGCAGAATTGGACAGAATGGTTAATTCTGGTGTTCTTACTCCTGTGTCAGAACCTACTGAATAGGTATCATCCATGTGAGTAGCTCAGATGATATTCGAATATGTATTGATCCTCATGACTTAAATAAAGCTCTTAAATGTCCTCATCACCCAGTGATGCAGTAGAGGAGGTAGCAGCATTAATGCCAAATTCCACTGCTTTCTCAGTCCTAGATGCTAAAAACTCCTTTTGACAAAGTTTGTTGGATCACAATTATTTTTTATTGATGACATTCAGCAAGCACACCACTTGGAAGATATAGATTTCTGAGGATGCTATTTGGGATCAGTTCTGCAGGCGAAGTATTCCAATGTGCCATGGAACAGATATTTTCTGGATATCCTTGTGCCATTATAGTTGATAACAAACTGTTAGAGGCAGAGAAGAAAAAGAGCAGAACAGAAACCTCAAGAAAGTTCTAGATCATATACGTGAGGTCAACCTCAAGCTGAGTCCTTTGAAATGTCAATTCAAATTGAAAGAATTTGTCTATGTTGGTCACATGTTCACAAGTTGAGGCCATCAACCTGATCCATCAAAGGTAATGGCAATCAAAGAAGTGCCTATTCCAGAGAATGTTCCATCCCTACAACGTTTCCTAGGTATGACTAACTATTTGGGAAAGTTCATTCCTAACCTTAGTGAGCTTTCTGCATTGCATTTGTCAAGATCGGGGAAGATAATTTTGCAGCAGATATTTTGCAATATTTGACAAACATAAGGTAAGATTTTTACCCAGTTGAAAATTTAACATTTTACAGATTGCAAAATTTGATGCACCTCTGATGGTTGTTAATGCTAGGAGCATTAATAATATTTTTGATTGAAAAAATTGCTATGCTCACATAACATTTCTGTTATTGATTGTGAAACATGGTTAAAGAACAAGAACTGAAAACCATTTCTTTCAGGGTATACATGTTCTTACAGTAAGAAACATTCTAATAGAAAAATCAGGTGGAGGTGTTAGGATAGGGATTAAAGACTGCCACGAGACCTGTGATTATTGCATGTTCAGTGATAACACCAATGCTGTAGATTGTGTAACTGTGACAATAAAGACAACCCCAGAACATATAACAATTGTCAGAGTGTATAGACCACTAAAATCAAGCGCTAATGACTCAAAGGAATTCCTAAATGTCTTCCATGAAACACAGCACGGAAACAAACTGAATAATGATTCAGCAACATTCATAATAAAAAGTAATTTACAATGTATACTCAGAAACAACAATTGCTTCAGACTGTAAAAAAATGCCTACTAGGAAATGGAACATATATTAGACATTGCGGTCCTAAAGAAATTACCATTACATCATGTCAAGTTATAACACCACTGATGTGCAGTGATCATGGGGTTGTAAAGGTTAACTTCTTAATAAATAATTCTGCCAAACTGAAGTCTAAACCAATGCGTAGAAGATTAATAACAGACTTATATGGAAGCAAAACAGGGACTGTGTTAATCTAATTAGGTGATGCTTTCCATGGAAAAACTGCAGAAGGAATGTGGAAAGTTTTGAAAGAGAAATTGTTTGAATGCAAATAAAACAGTTTAACATCAGGATCTATACACACAAAGTCAGAAGGATGTATTTCCATAAAAACAAGAAACTTGACTTGCGGTGAGAGACAAAAAGTATAAAGGAAATGGAAAACAGGTTGACATTGGCTTGCAAAACTGAAATAAACAAGCTGGACAGACAAATGAAGCATACTATGATACAAAATACAGAAAATTTTGAAGAAAATGTATATAAAGATATTGAATGTAATAGGAAACCATTTTATAGATACACAAGTTGTGGTAGGAGATCTATAAATTGATAAACCGTATGTAGAGTCTAAAATATAGTCTCAAACGTAACAGATTACAGATATATTTACAAAACCTTATGCAAAGCAGTTAGGCTCCACAAAGGGGGCAGGGGGATAAATTGCTCCAGTGACATCTAGATAACCTCAGATAATGAAATCAAATTAGATAATATTGAAAAAGAGCTACAGAGACTATATCCAAACAAACCACAGGGAGGGGGAGATGTGATTAGTTATAATGACCAGAGAACACTTTGGTATGAACTTACACTGCCATTATATCTGTTTTTGACTATGTCATATAAATGTGGAGAGATTCCTCATGATTGGAGACATGTACTTGTTAAATCTGTCTTTAAAGGAAAAGAAAAGTAGTAAAACTGAGAGTTATATAGACCCATATGTTTACTTTCATGTTGCAGAAAAATAATGGAGAAGGTTGTATTAGACAAATTGTCAGAATTGGAAAGTTTGAGACTTAAATCCATATATCAGCATATGTATGTTAAAAATAGATCTATTACTTGTGTTCTTACTCCTGTGTCAGAACATAATGTTCTAGAATAATATAATAACATCTATGAATGAAAATATGTGGTATAATTTAAATAAATTTAACTTCAGCATTTGACAGTGTCATACACAAAACACTGATCAATAAATTAGAACAACTAAGTATTGATGTATTTGATAAGATGGATAGCTGCATGGCTTACAAATAGGACACAACAAGTACCATACAGCAACTGGATAGATGAAATTCAAGGATATTGTTAGGATGCCCATCATGGCTCTATCTTAGGCCTATACTTGTTTAGGTTGTATCTTTAGATTTATCTTATTTTATCAGAGGTTTGCTACAGTTTGTATGTCGAGGACTTGAAAGTGGGTAAACTGATTGTGCGTTACAAACAGGCATGCATGCAAAAGAATTTGACTAAATTAACCATTTAGGCACAATAGAATAATATTCCGATAAATTCATGAAAAACTAAGCATATGAGTTATGGCAGACATGAACTGAAAGGCGAATGCTTAATGCAGCACACAGTGATTGAAACTGTATATTCATGTAAGGACCTGGGTGTATGGGTAGATCCAGCTCTCCGTTTTTCTAATTGTATCAACCATTTGGTTAATGACAGTTATAGAACTATATGAAAAGATTTATAAAGTCTAGGAAATCAGAAATAATGAAGTCATTGTTGGTTATATTAGAGCCAAACTTGAGTATGGAATAACAATCTGGAAGCCTTATTAAAAAAGCATGCGTAATCTGAAAAGAGTACAGTGGAAGTATATCAAAGGCACCCATGGATGTGAAAAATTAAGTTATTATGAAAGACTAAAATATCTGGACTTGTACAGAGTCTCATATATACATTTAAGAGGAGACCCAATTCAGGTATATAGGGCATTTAAAGACAACTACCTCTGGCAATGTGTGAGGTTATCAAAAAGTAGTACAGAATCATCAGCTAACCTATGTAGAAGATTCTATAAAAATGAGAAGTGTACTAACTGGTTCTCTGAGACAGTAGCTGATGCATGGAATAGACTAGCAAATTACATTAAATCTAGCAGCAATTTAGATATTTTTAAGAAAAGCCTGGTCACATACTATGGAAACAACTATTTTGGTATATTGACAGGCTAGAAGGGCATTATTGCCCATGCTTGAAATATTTTTATGTATGTAAAATTAGTTTTTAATTTATGAATTGTTTGCTTCTTATAATATAATTGACAATTATATGGATCAGTGAGGATCGATAGCACTAGATAAAATTTAGATATCCTGCAAGCAGACGATATTTGCTTCAATAAATATACAAAAATCAGCTTTTCTATGACATACCAACACAGTAAAATTATTCAGGTTGCAAAGTACTTCTGTCCACCCAGATTAATTACGCTTATTCAGTAACTGTCCATATTTGGAATAGTTCTGTAACAAAAAAGTAACCCAGTACATTTTTTGAATATACTACATTTCCTACCCCCACATACATACAATTTTCTGCAAATTTTTTGATCGACAGTTTGTCATTTTCTCAGTGGAGATACCATCAACAGCTTTAATTGCTCCTTTTGTCCTTATTAAGTAAATGTATGCATGCACAAGCATACATGAAATAACATTTTTGCTTAGAATTTACTTTTTTGAAATGCAACAAGGTATTTATTATATAGAGACAAATTGAAATCCATGTTATAGGGCTAAGGAGACATTGCTTTCTTTATACAAATCATTTAAAATTAGCACATTGGTATTACAATGATCTTGAAACTGAAAAACACAGAAAGAGAAGGATGTTTCTGGATCCCAGTTTTATCGAAGGAAAAAAGGTAAACAATTATAGATGCAGAAAATGCTCAACATGATATTAAGAAGTTAAAAAAATAAAATAATTTAGCCACAGTCCAGCAGAAGTTATAAATCTGGACTGGATATATCTGTCCAGCGCAGATTTGGGCCACAACACACCATACAAGCACAGCTGTCTAGCAGTACAGTTCTTTAATGAGCTGATACTAGACATCATAGACAGAGGTGAAATGAAAGTTGTTGCCTTTGTAAGCCTCATTAAAACATTTATTTACAGTCATCATCTCTTTCTCTTACTTATAACAAAAGGTTCTATGTGTTGATGATAACTAAAAAATAATTTTCATGGTTTATCATTTGAAAAGAAAGATATACATCAAAATGGCCAACCATCTACCAAGCAACACCAGTTCCAGTTATGAAGCACCACAGAGCTTCTGGTTGAGTCCTTTCTATATTATTCTCTCTGATAAAATATCTGTGTTACTATGTATTTCTTCTATCAGCTTTATTTGTTCAAATGACCTCATTATCAGCAGGACTGCTAATTTCTCTTCTAATGTCATGTAATATGAGCTGCCGTAGAAATGTATAGAGCTGGCCAAAAACTTAAGCATGAAACTTACTTGTCAATGATTCTAAGGTAAAATGTATGCTGTGTGGAACTCCTTCAATGTCGAAGTTTACTAAGGAATGTAGTCTCAAGAAACAGTAAGATACCATTAGAATAAATCCAATGCTCCATATATCTGCGTTTCTGTCTTGAGCCAGATATTGTTCTTATGACAATCTTGGATAGTTTTATATGTAAACTGAGCAAACAATTGATATGGTTTGCTTATCCCAAAATATGTATATTAACTATCCTGGATAGGACGCCTCAGAGGGCAATGTCAAAGCCCTGCAAATGTTAGTAAGGATATTCAGAAGGTCTACCTTAGAATCTGGAGATATTAACAGACTTATCACTACCGGATACACCATATTAGATAAAGCATGCCTGGATTTTTGCCTTTTTATACACAAGCTTTATCTTCAAGTATGTTGCCTTAAGCTATAATTCAGAATGCATATTACTGAAGAATGCTACTGCATTCATTCATTTCTGAATAAAGCCATTAAGATGTTACTCATGTTACTACATGACATCTCTTTCAACCTAAGTCATCAGTATTCTGTATTGGAAAGATGGAAATGCTAACATCAAATTCCATTTTCTATTAATTCAAACTAATGCAGTGGCATTCAGTTGTAAACAATACAATTCATATTTTTGAGTGGACCTCCCCCAAATGTACACCTCTGCTTATCATAATTAACTTCCTGGCTGTACCTTATGAAAAAAAAAAAACTTTTTGCACTGTGCTAACATTCTCTGAGATCATTAAATTTGATTCATAGATTCATAGATTGTTACTAGGATAATGAACTGAGGGGCATTTCTAAGCCTAGCTAAGTTTTCCCTAAAAAATAATGATCTCCTATATCCAAATAGAACATTGAGGGCTAGGCATTTATAAGCTGCCTCTGTCCACAAGAGACATGGGTGCCAGCCCCGGTGTAAATTTTCTAATCCCCATCCACTGGTCTAGGCTGCACTTAAACTGGGTAACAGACAAACTCTGCTTCACATGGATGGGAAGCCTGTTCCGTAGGAGGGGTATTCTCTGGGACACAAATCTGTCTCTCTAGCATGTTCTGTTTAAGTTACAGACAGAATTCAGGTCCCTACACCTTGTGTTTCTGGTACTTTGATTTACAACTATGTAGTAGATTTGTAAGTGTG
Organism: Protopterus annectens; assembly: GCF_019279795.1. NCBI lineage: Eukaryota > Metazoa > Chordata > Ceratodontiformes > Protopteridae > Protopterus > Protopterus annectens. The sequence goes on along the minus strand of NC_056742.1, from coordinate 1,547,664 downwards.
GGGTTTGTGGATACTTTGGAAGCCAGGCATGGATCACCCCCTCAGCAAGCTATAGAAGACCAAGTAGAGGGAAAGGAATTTAAGACACTCTGGCTAACGCAGGTTTCATATGCCTTGTATTCTTTCAGTAAGAAACATCTGAGGTTGCTCTAGTTGCTGCATATGCCTGGTCAGGTACATACCAAAGAGAGCATTGTACTCTATGATTAATATGATAAGGGTGGAGTACAGTGGGATAATGACCTTTTGGACCCAGATTCCACACCCTTACTTATAAGTTAAGCAACATAAAATGATTTCCTCACCACTGTGGTCATGTTGTAGTCAAAGGTAAGGCTACTGTCTATGTGTGTACCCAGATCCCTTAGCACTGGGTTGACTGTTAGGGTTGTATTATCAACATGACAATTAGCCAGGATGGTTGACTTCCCAAAGGGTACTGATGTGCATTTCTTAGCACTAAGTTTAAGACCATGGCTTTGGAACCATTCGTTAATTAGACATAAACCTTCCTGAAGAAAGATAGTGTTTTCAGGCGAGTTGATGATAACCCCAAGCTTGTGATCATCTGCAAACCTAGTCCACCATAAATATTCAGCATTTACTTCCATTTCAGAGAAATATGTGCCAAAAAGGAGAGAGACAGGTACTGAGCCCAGGGGTAGTCCACTACTGACTGACCTCTTAGGGGAGGTAGCCTCATCTATTTTGACCTCCTGGGTTTTATTTATGAGCCAGTTTGCTATCTAGTGGGTGATAAAAGGGTTTATAGTTAAACTGGTGAGCTTGACTTTAATGCCTGAGTGGGGTGTTGTATCAAAAGCCTTGGCCAGGTCAAGGTAAGGTGTGCACATTTTTACCTTTATCCAATGCTTTGGTGACCCTCTCAGAAAAGTCAACTGGATTTAATAAGCATGACCTTCCATTAACAAAGCTGAACTATGATGGGTCCAGTATCTGCACATTACCTATGGCCTCATTTTCATGCCCATGATGATTCTTTCCATGGCTTTACATATAAAGCTGGTAAGACATTTTGGCCTGTAGTTACACAGACCAGTGGCTGGACTGTAGCCATCTTTCATTTAATGGGCACAAAACCTGACTGAAGGCTCCAGTTGAAAAGTGATTAACTTGGACCAGAGAGGTCATGTTTCATGCTACTTATTAAACATCCTGGGATGTTATCAGGGCCCATCAATGCAGTGGTTTTGGCTGTGGAAAGTGCATTGGTGACCTGCCCCTAGTAATGGTTGGGGGATTGTGGTATGCTCTATTGCCTTTGGATTATTGGGGAGGAGTGAGGGGAGAAAGTTTAGGTGAACCTGTGAGCCAAAGGGATGGCAATGGCCTCTGCTTCAGTGTGGGTGATGCCAGTTACAATAAATGTTGTGCATTGTTGTGTATTTTCCCTGAGATTACGGACATAACCATAGAAAGCTTTGCGGCTGCCCATTGCCTGAGAAGCTATTTTTCTTCAAATTTACCCTTTGAAGTATTAATTAACCCCCACATTCTTCATGGAGATGAAGCCCTGCAGGGAGTGGAGTTTATGATTTCTAGCATTGAGCAGTACCACCTTCAGATATTCCTTCATAGATTCAGTTAAGTCAGTAAGTTTAGCAATTTGGCATTGTCTAAAATAAGTCACTATGGGGGTGGAAAAAGTCTTTGCCAATATCCAAAAGCCTAGAAGGGGATAGGTGCAGACCATCCCTGGCAAAGCAGCTAATAATTGGTCAATTACTAATTAGGCCAGTTACTTATTCTGATTTTCAGGCATTTGATCATAGAAAGACTCTAACTATTGGCAGCCTATAACTTAAGATGGTTCACTATTTTTAGAAGGTACTTTTGTCCAAAAATAATTTTACTTTATCATGCACTACATTAAACCACCATTATTGTTGGTTAATATAGTACTTGCCCTAACTTTGCCTTTGCATTTTTATTTGAATTACCCATGTTACTGATGTAAATTTAAAATGTTTGTTGAGACTGTTGGACTCAGTGCAGCCATTGCATGTTTTCTACCTTTTGCATAGGGTACATTTGTCCACTGCCTAGTCATCAAGCATGAACCATTTAACTGCGGGCACTTATATATGTTAGAAGCACATAACAGTGTTGTTGCACTACATGCTGAAATGACATGGTCTGAATTTCATTCTGCAGTGAAATACAAACAAACCTAGCTCAATTAATTGCAATGTTATCCTAAAAAAAAATGCAGATCCTAGGGAAATGACAGTAAAATAACCTGTCAGAATACAGCTTGACTTATTGGAATGATCTGCATTGAAATAATGGACCACTAATCATGCCTGTATTTAATAAGATTTTGTTCAAATACTGCCAATAATCCGAGGAGTATACATGTCAATCTTGTTTGGCAGACATGTTGATAATGTTGACTGGTGAGGGCTGAAATCATGCAATAGGAAAACGTAACCTACCAGGACTGAGTAGGTTAGAAACACTGCTAAGTTTGGATTGCATGATGGTGAAATTGCAATACTATATTCCTTTAATGTGATACATAATTAACAATGTAATGTAGGTACACTTCTGAAGCATTTCTATTGATTGTTAAGACAATACATTTCCAAATTTATTTCTTTAGATTATCCCCAGGATTCACGAATCCTCCATGTAAGAGTAGAGTAGTCTTACATGGAAACGTCAGTGTAAGAGTAAGATGGCAGCGCGCCATGCATATTAATGAGTGCACGCTGCCATAACTCTAAGGCTAACATGGAACATGCACGAGTGCAGGGGGTGTGTTGGACTGCCGAGCAGTCCAAAAATCCATGCCCCTGCAAGTCTCCCAATCGGGAAATGTCAACCTACATGAGCGAGTCTGCTCAAATGTGTACATAGCCAACACTACACTCCCCCACATTCTAAACCCCAGTACAATTATAAAATGTAAAACTTTTAATTTTTTTTAATTCCCGATATAGCTGCCCATATTTGCGCGTGTTTGCACGGGTTTGCCCATTGCTTAGCTACACTTAACAGTCAAGACATTGAAGAGGATAATAAGAAACCTATATGCAAATTAAGCAAAACAGCAGTAGCGTAGTGGTAGAACCTTCGCACAAAGTGGAGACATTCCCAGATTGAGTCCCACCACTCCCCTTTTTATTTTCTGTTGGGAAATCTGTATATGAAAAGAATCCCTGAGATTTATCATTGAAATTATAGTAAAAAGCATTGAAATGGCCTAAGTAGTAGTGAACAAATTTTAAATATATATAAGAAAGTGAAATGGTTCTGCATACTGATGAATACATAAGTAATGTATTTTAAGCAATGTGAAGCACTGCTAAGCAAAGTTTACCAGTATTAAGCACATGTCAGTACAATTGCTCATAGCTTAGCACTGCTTTAACTAGCGCAATAGCTTTGCACGGAGCTGTGCACCGCGCCAACCAGCGCAATGTAGAGCAATGTAGAGCAACGTCAGGCAACGTAGAGCAACATAGAGCAATTATCATTGAAATTATAGTATAAAGCATTGAAATGGCCTATGTAGTAGTGAACAAATTTTAAATATATATAAGAAAGTGAAATGGTTCTGCATGCTGATGAATGCATAAGTAATATATCTTAAGCAATGTGAAGCACTGCTAAGCAAAGTGTACCAGTATTAAGCACATTACAGTATAATTGCCCATAGCTTAGCACTGCTTTAACTAGTGCAATAGCTTTGTGTGGAGCTGCACACTGCTCCAACCAGCACAACATAGAGCAACGTCGGGCAACATAGAGCAATGTCGAGCAACATCGGGCAACGTAGAGCAAAGTCAGTAAAACATATCCACACCTCCTTGCCGGTCTGGCCAGTAGTGAAATAAAAAGCAATGACAGGCCTCAAACCTGGGATACTGTGCACCATAATCACAGGACTGAACCACTAAGCCATGACAGCTTTCATAAGTATGCACTTTCAACGCATACATACATATCAATGAAAGTTTACCCATTGCTAAGCAGGTGTACCCTCAGCTGCGTTTTTTCCAAACCGGCCAATCACAAATAAGTGTGGGAAATGATGCATATTTAAGCTTCATAGGCAGGAATACTTGCCATAACTGGTTGTAGCTCCCATCTGCAGGCAGCAATGGCCAGTGCTGGAGAGGGCTCTTGTTTTCGAGCACAACGTTGGGGCATTGAGAAGTCAAAAGTAATGGTTTGGCTCCTTGTCCACTATCATGAGGATAGACTTCTGTGGGGCCAGTACCAGGGCACCCAATACAAAGTGGAAGCCTGGGACGGTCTAGCTCATGAACTCACCAGTGTCACAGGCATCCCTCAGACTGGTGAGCAGGTCAGACACCACCACATAGACCTGAGAAGAAGCAAGGCAGATCAACTGGACCAGTGGATCCAGGAGGCCCGTGGGATGCCAAATGCCCCACTACTGAGTAAGTAGCCATGGAATTAAGTACATAAAAATTGCTATTCTAGTGTATACTATGGATAGATATGTCTCAATATCACTTCAATTACTTCACAGCTGCAGGTGTCTGTGCTGCGAATCAGCAAGCCTATGCAGATAGGCTGCTAAGGCTGTGCCACCAGGCAGGTTAGTAAGTATTCTGCATGTACTGTTATGTAAAATAAATGAGAGAGCCTGAAAAATGTGTTTAGACACAATAAATAAAGGAATAATAATTCACTAATAATTATTCTGCATATACTGTCATATAAAATAAATGAGAGAGCCTCTAGAAAAGTGTTACAAGTCTTTAATAAAGGTATAATTCCTGGAGTGTGTCTGTGTCATTTTCTTTGAAATGTTGTACTCTTGCATTATAGAAATAGTACTGTTGTATTAAGCGCGGTTCAGTCCTGTGATTATGGTGCACAGTATCCCAGGTTTGAGGCCTGTCATTGCTTTTTATTTCACTACTGGCCAGACCGGCAAGGAGGTGTGGATATGTTTTACTGACTTTTTTATTGACTCTTTATAAATGTCGTATCCTATAATTTTGTAAATAGTACTCTTTTTTATAAACCATTGTCTTTGATGTATTGTAATTAGTTACTTACCAGTGTGTTTGATATTTTTGTAAATAATTACTAACCAGTGTGTACCTAAATGTATATCAATATTTTTTGCTCTATGTAAACTTTATTTTATTCTACACTATTTTACTTTTTTATTTGTTATTGTCCTGGAGCTTTTCTCCCCGGGCCTCTACTGAAAATGGACATATATCCAGTTAGACTAGCCCGGTCAACAAATGTAAAATAAATAAATAAATAAACACACAGTTGGGTAGGCCCATATAAAGTGGATAAAAGGAGTGCCAGTAGCTTTTAAGCATATTCACAGTCCCCAACTGTTGGTTCATGCCCAGCATGTACAGGTTAATCTGGCACATGAGTAGCTTGGTATTGTGTTCCCCAGTAATGTCATTGTGCTGGCAAAAATGTAGGGAGCTGTTAACATATAACTGATAATTTCACATACACATATCTAGATAAGTATATGAAAGTAGAGCTGTCAGTGTACCATCTCAGCAGTAGTGTGTCTGAGCAACTTACAAAATATGTAGCAGTAACATCTGCATCCCGGACAGTTTGTATGTCAGATGCAGCCCATGTATATAAAGATCTAGCAAAACCCATTTCACTATCTAAGGACAATTGTGTAGTGTAATAATACATGTAGGGGGACTTATAACGGCAGTCAATAGGAATGTAATGTAAACTAGAAGGATATATAAGTTGTTAATGAAGCTATAATTTTCCACCCTACTGTATGTGCATAAAAAATGCAATTCCACACCTCAATGGGTATGTCTAATCTCAAAACTTTTGTTGGGACATATGTCCTATTGGTTTATAAATATCTGCATTTATTTTGATGCATGTGCCCTGTTCAAATACCACAATATTGATGGCCTGTTGCCATCAATTAAACCTGCATGCTGTTGCAATGTCCACTGTTGTCCCATATATGCATGTGTCATGCTTGCTGTTCAACTGTTGGAACTCTGCTGTGTTGGGTTAATGGGAACACTTCTGCATGCTGTTATAACTAATTGGGAATGCTGTTGATTGTTACTAACCCATATTTTCATTAAATCCTCCTAAACATAGAACGTATGGGAAGGCTGGTCCCAGCGGACCCACCTGTCCCACATCAGCTGGCGATGGCACCTGGCACCAGCAGGTCCGGTGCCCAGCCTGGACCTCCTCCTCCATTGGCCCTGTGCCACCTTCGGGTGGAAGCGCTGCAGGGGATGGGGCTCATCCCCCCGTGCAAGCATGGGCAGAGGAGGGCCACCTATCACCCTCTGAATGGTCCGGGCTGTGGTGTGTAGGGAGATCGAGCGTTCTGTTGCTGATCCTCTATGCCAGCTTGAGGCACGGGTGTCATGATTCATGGGTGAGCCTGCCCCTCCTACATAGCCTCCAGCACAGCCACCCTCTGGGTTGTGAAGGTGCAGTGGTGACTGCCCATGGGTGGAGATCTCAGTTCCATTGTTGCTATCTGTGGGCTCATGGGCTTGTGATTTCCAAACATCCTTCCCCGTCAATGGTGTTCACCCACCACATGTGTCATATTCTGCCCCTGTATGCATCTTGTTTGTCTTGTCTGCATACCTCCCCAACCTACATCCCCAAATATACCTACTTCCCCTACCCCACATTCCACTCTCACCTGAAAAGAAAAAAGGGCATTCTGCTCCCAAAAAAAAAAAATTACGCCCCATACATAGCTGCCCATTTTGCACACATGTCTGCTGGACACATAAACTGATATTTAATTGGCAGTACAACACACTTTGTTGTCCTCACCCCTCTCACAGGGGTTGAAGGTTTCATACTTTACTCCAAAATTATTGCATATGCACAGCTGTTGCTGTTAAAGAAATGGGCAGCTATGGGCCTTCCCTACACCCGTCCCACACATCCCAAGCTGTTTTCCCTACTGTCTTTCCCTCTTTTTACCCCGTTTTCACCACTTTCCTATCTCCCCATTTTCTTTTCTTTCAAAGAAATGAGCGCGGGGGTTAGCGGGAGTAAGCACTTTTAAGCAGTAGTTAGTGGGTTTGCGCGAGTGTGCACCTGTGTGCGCTTAGCTAAGCATCGCACAAACCCATGCAAACCCGCTTACAACTCCTTAAAAGTGCCTTAGTCACTCTGTATGTCAGGGCCCTTGTTCTGCTCAGCAGCAAAATAAAATACCTCTGTCAGTCTCGAACTCCGGACCTTATACACACTAGACTGCATGAAGTACCACTGAACCATGGTAAAAATATAACAAATTGGTGCTGAAATCAATATATCATGCATCAGAATGAGTGAATGTAAAGGACAAATAGGAATGCCATAACACAAATCCTGTTCTGTGGATCTTTACCAGCAGTGCTTGTGGAATTGCATTACATGATTGTGAAAAGAGAACCAGCCATTCTAGCAGGAAATAATGTTACAGCAGCACTTTACAACCCCCACACAGTATCATAGCAGGACAAACACTAGTATATCTGATTAGGGCAGAGGCCATACTTTCCAACTGTGACTAATTTACAGGCATGTCCCTGATTTCGAGACAGGTTTTAGCTGTGTCCCTCTGAATCCCTCTGAAAGCTACTGACATTAGGCAGAAAGGTGGTGAATTACACTTAATGAATAATGACAATAAGTAAGAGTTAGACACTGCTTGTACTTCAGGAAATGTGTATTAATCCATATACTCTGGTTCTCTCAAAGTCTCAAACTAATGTCTCTAATATTGTAAAGGTGTACCTCACTTCTACCTACTTTTCCCTGAGTCTGTTTAAATATGTACCTGAGTGTTTGAGAGGCCTAGCAGAAGCAGAAACACACAGGCATATCAGCTATTCTGCTGTTACACACTGTGCAAATAGCTTTGGAAGGAGTTCCAGAAGCATACCCTTATGTAGGAGTACAACACTGAAATACCAAGGGATGTAGCCATGTACTGGTAGCAACCAACTGTGACAATGCCATTGTTCCAGTGCTGAAAAGACCGGTGTGGTGCACAAAGAATAACAGGCTAACCTCTGGCTACCATCTGGATAGGTCTACAGTTGGGAGCTATGCAGACAGACTACTTGCCTTGGTAAACTAACAGGTACACAACAACACTTTAAGTCCAGCAAGATAAAGTTCACACATTAATACATAATGGTCTCTGTCCTTCTGCACTCCTACCCAAATGTACAATAAACCTGTGTGTTCAGAGTCTACCAAGGATGTAGGTAGGCATACTCAGTACTGAAATCTGTTCAGTTTTCTTGAGCAGCATGTGCTAATGTCAACACTAAAAAAGCACAAACTGTTCAAAAGTGAGTAAATTAATATTCACAGTATAGCAGTTCACAAACAGTTCATGTGCCAAATGAATAAATCTCAATAACTACTTTTGTATGGCAGTTAATTGTATAAGTAGAAAAGAAACTACATACTCCCATGTATCTTGTGTTAGTATTTGTAGGGGTGAGTACAATTCTACACTGACAACTGTGTAGTGGAAGTGGCAACATTCAGGTCTGAGTACATTTAAATCACTGGCTACACCCCTAGCTTCAGATATAAGAACTATACCAACCTTCTGACTTACACAACGGTGTATACAGCAAACAAGCATGGGCCCCACTTTGGAAAGCTGAAAGGGCTACGCCTACCTGACATAGCAATCTATAGCATTGGGTTGCTATGACAGTGAGTACTGCAATTACCACACAGCAGGCTGCATGCAATTACCAAATGGTGGCCACCAATTGGTGCAGAGGCCATCACATGCACATGTGCAGATACCTATAAAAGCAGGCTGTACTTGCTGGCCACACATGCAATCAACCCATTGCAGACACTGAAAGAGAGAGAGAGACACACAGAGACAGAGACAGAGAGAGAGAGAAGACACCCCCACCCACACCAGTGGAAAAAAAATAAACTATAAAAAAAAAAAAAAAAAGAATTAAATAAAGCCAAAGATACAGCAAACTGAAAACTATGAACTCATACAAAGGAATGGTATGTAACAGATATGTATTTACTGGCATGTCATAGGTGTATTTGAAGACTAGTCTACATACTTTGAAACATCAATATGTGGCAGCAGTACATATCTATGCACAGATGCCCTGCATAACTACTGCCATGGAGAAATCAGTGTGTAGCTGTGTGCAGTGGGACATAACTGTGATATATGTAGCTCAGCATTAAATGTCAAACATCTGAATCATGTTATCTGTGTTCTGTACAGTAGTTTAGTCAATGGCTGTTTGGGGGAGTAGCGCATACAGCTATATAAAGATGGATGTGACAGAGTAACACATGCATGATAGTCATATCAATGTGTAGCTTAGCATTGGCAACTGCTGTACCAGGCTAGTATGCTAATCTAGCATTTGCAGCTATGTATACACCCTCTAATATTACTGTGTGCTCACACGTGACACCTGTTCATGTTGCAGCAAGACCCAACAGGTCAGCCGTGAAGTCCAGGGACTTACAACAGTGTGGACCTTGTGTGTGTATGGCACACACATATGGAGAGATATATCTGTGTCAGATATATTAGCATCTGTACATGTGCATAGAGCAAGGGACATACTGCAACTGTTTCTGAAGGGAGGTCATATATATGTTGGTGAAGGTTATGTGCATATTTGTATGTAGGTAGTAGTGTGTGGCAAACAAGACAGCATACAGTACTGGTATATGACATGTGGTGGTTAAACGCTGTGGGTGTGATTTGTTAGATTTGCAGTGTTGCAGCCAGTGAGACCTGCTAAAGCCACATGGGCTGAGAATACCTTCAATGCATTTCGCACAAGACTGTGCAATATCATTACATAACTGTATACCTCACATACTTCACATAATTGATATTCCCACCATGAAAGGTGGACTGTATATGTGCCTATATGCATATCTATATGTACACCAATGGATGTTTATATGTATGTCTATATGTGTATGTATATATATATATATATATATATATATATATATATATACATATGAATAGAGAGAGAGAGAGGGAGAGGGAGAGACAGAGTCATATTTACTGTGACAGATGCCTGGTGACAAAGCCATGGCCTCAAGCTCAATGTCTGAAATGCATCGGCATCCCTTTTGCTAAAAACTCTGTACCCATGGACTACCACATAGGTGGTAGTCGACTTAACACCAAAAGTGTGATAAGAGACCATGGGACACAGGTGGACAGTAGTCTCCCCCTTGATAATCACAGTGCTACACTAGTCATGTAATCTGTCTACATGGCACATCTCATCACAAAAGCTGTGTCATCCAGGGAAAAAGAGGTCAGCGTTCCCCTCTACTCATCACTCATAAAACCCATTATAGAGTACAATGCCCCTTCTGGTATGTACCTCACAAGACATCTACAGCAACTGGAAAGGCCACAGACCTACCTCACAAAGAGTAATACTGTCTTCAAACAGATGCCCTCTGCAGACCGTCTCACAAAACCACAAGCTAGACTGTGTCACATACCGGCAACCCAGAGGTGACCTCTGCCTAACATACAAAGCTATGTCAAACCCAGAGCTGTTGGACATGCTCCACGTAAACAAATCCCAATCCCAATGAGCTACATGCTCTAGGGACCTAAACCTTGTCACCTCAATAAACAGAACATGCTGGAGGGATAGATTCCTATCTCAGAGGCATCCCATACTCTGGAACAAACTACCTATCAATAGCAAACAAAGCTCCTCAGTAGCACTCGTCATGAATAGTATTGATGATTGTATGGGAGGTAGGAAATACACCCCAGGAATCACCTTTGTGGCTCTGCTTGACAGGGACACATGAAACTAAATACTTGGGTGTCAAAGGCCAGGGTACCATCTGGCTAGGCTTCTATAGACCCCAGGGCTAATAGCCTATTACCTACCTATGAACCAATACACACCCACATGTACTTGTTGCAATAATTGCTATGTGATGTTGACTGAATATGATGGTGAATGTGTTGGTGAATGTGTCACAGTTGTGTATATGTGGGATAGCTTAGTAGGAAACTGTGTCTGTCATGGTATTATGTGTCCTAGCTCTTATCCCAGCAAAAGATGTGTATGCTATTGCTAGCCAGAAAAAGCAGTATGGCATACGGTCTGACGTAGTCCCTTTGTGTTAACTGGGGTGTGCCATTGGAGGATAAAGCATTACATGTATGCTCATTGATTGGTACTGCTGGTGAATCAAACCCCTGTATGAACTGTAGTACTACCTGAAGCTGTAGGCCTAAACAGCACAGTATGGTGTATGCCCACATTGCTTGGAAATACTGTTTTGTGTGTTCCCTGTAGTCCTCACAGATTGCATACCTCAGGTATAAGGATTTGTAAGTACTGACACACAGTACTGTATGGTACACACGTAAAGCTCATCTGGGTTGCCATACCTCTGTGTCCTGTATGTATGTCTGATGTGTGTGTGTGGGTATGCCTGTAACATGCCCTCGGCCATATGTGTGTTGCAGGATATAAGTGCGTATCTAGCAACATGTATAGTCTAGTACAGCAGTATGCCACCTATATTCACAAATGTGCACATATTGTAGGCAGAGGCTTTCCATCAAGAATTAGTGTGGTATAATGGTAATACTGTAATTGGACTTTACAATCATTGCAATGGATTACATATTTTGTTATGCATTAGCTTGATATATACCTCCTGTGGCTAGGTGGTGCATTGTGTCGCATACAGTGTGCCATGTACTGTTGCATAGTCTTACATAGTGGTTTCTCTTTGTTGCTGTGCAGAAAATGTTTTAATATATAGAGCATGTCAGGCACTGTCAGGCAGTTGTGGGTTGAGCACTGATATGTGGTATTGAAAGTGTGTATCATCTGACAGACAATAGTTTGCTATTTATGGCAGTTCAGTGATATCTGTACTGTAGAACGTTACGTGTGCCACATGACTTGCTCACACATATTGTTTTTTTGTCTTCCAGGGTCATGGCCCACCATCGCAATCCAGCCTATAGCCATGCAGAGGATGAGATTTTAACCAACTGTCTCATTCAACAGTACACCCTGCTATTTTCAAGAATCAGCCAGGACCAGCATGAGCGGACTGCGCTGTGGCAAGATGTCCGTAGGATAAATGACATAGGCATGCATAACCGGACTTATGAGCAGGTACAACATCACTGCAGTGATTTACTTAGACATGTCTGGCAGCGTGCGTCTGATGTCCGTAGGCAACAGCTTGCCACAGGTGGTGGGGTTGCCACCCATCCCCCCCTCACCAGAGTGGAGGAGCTGCTCCTGAGCTTGGGGGCTCTCGGCCAACAACAACAACAACAACACACATGCATCATCATGGAGGCCGGATCCCCCCAGCAAGTTCACATGGCTTGTGCAGGTAAGATGGCATATCTGTAGACTACTGTTACCTCTATTGTTAGATCATGCATATGTGAGATGTGTACTGTGTAGTTAGAAGATGTGTAGCCTGGTGTTGTGCAATGCTGATAATTTGGAACATGATGTGTAGGCCTGTGACTGTCAACCATTGTGCTACTGTAAGATTGCAAACCAACAGTAGCAATGCCACAGTTGTTGCCACTGACAAACTGTTTGATATCCTTGTAGGTCCCTCTGGTGTGACAGCAAGGCAGCAGACGCATGCTGGTGAGTGTGTTCTACATTTAATATTGCTAACAAAATGTGCATGTCATATGTGAGGTGCAGGCCATGTACACATGTAACACACCTATGCATAATGCATGCTGTGCATGTTTGCTGAGAGACTATGCACATCTCAGTAATGTGAGTGGCTTCCTCAAACACATGCAATACACAGAGCATCTCAAACAATTGTGGCTACACTATAGTGGACATTGGATAGGCAGTCGATACACATGCACATGACATACACCACTCCATCATACGCAGTACATGTTAATATTCTACACATGGCATATTCAGACACACGCTGTAAGGTCACACTCCAGTATCCCAAATGTCATCCACACAGCACACATAATATACCTGAGGGGTAGAGGGCTATCATGGGGCAGTGCGACACTCCCCAACACACAACACATTCATGTTAGGCAATGCTCCCTATTGGGCACCTTACAAACCCATGTAACAACTGGCTGTGAAATGGTGAATGTAGCCGTGGTACTGCGGTTCAGGTACAGCATGATAGGTGCCAGTCTGGCACACATAAGTAACCTTGAGTGACCACATAATGCTGCATGATGATGGCTCATGGTACAACACGCCATCCAGTTACAGTAACCACAGTACTACACATAGCATTCATTGCTATACACCTCAATGTTGTGTGTGTGCAAACATATGCACCTATACACAATATGCATAGCAATCACCATTTGCACAAAGTGACACATACATGTCTTGTAATGCTATTGAGTGTATAGGTCACATGACACACATTGGGTATGTGTAATGTTTAATGTTGTAGTTGTGTTGTAGCATGCCATGTCATGGCTGGCACCGGCATGTCCACAATATGTTCTACACTCACCATAAATACTGTACAATGGCTATGTTGGCAATGGTATTCCATCAGGTATACATGCACCACTTATCCTGTGTGTATACATAGCATGCATGAGCTAAACTGGTGTCCACAATTATCTGCTAAAGACACAGACGCTCTAATCAGTAACGGATATCTATGTGACACACAGATAAACATCCAGCCATGGTATGTATACCTGTGAGTGATGGTGCACAGCACATTGAAGAGCATGTAATGCTTGCACAGCAATGTTGTGTCCATGTACACATTGCATTCCAGGGTGAGGACAATTACTGAACAACATCACACATGCTTCAAAGCCATGTATACTGTTATTAACAAGGACTGTCTACACTTGCACTACATGCTGTTGAGCAACACACATCCTGCATGCTGACACGTGTGATATGACTGTTTTTCTTGTGATACTGTACCCCACCATCAACCGCTATTGGGTATGTTCTGGATTGCTGCTGGTGTGTGTGTGTGTGTGTGTGTGTGTGTGTGTGTGTGTGTGTGTGTGTGTGTGTGTGTGTGTGTGTGTGTGTCTGCTTTAGTGAGGAGTGTATTTGTGTGCATGTGTGCATGTGTGCATGTGTTCATGTGTTCATGTTTGCATGTGTGCATGTGTGCATGTGTGCATGTGTGCATGTGTGCATGTGTGCATGTGTTCATGTGTGCATGTGTGCATGTGTGCACGTGTGCACGTGTGCATGTGTGCATTTGTTCATGTGTTCTGACATCATGTACAGGTCGTAAAGTGTGTTTCCTGTCTTCCTCTCACAAGTGCTGAGGTTGGGCTGGTTCACTGCAGCAGGTAACCTGATGTCACTGACTGAAATAGTGATAATGATGATAGGTGTGTTGAGGCACAGGCATGTTTGTCAGGGTCTGTCGTTGGGCCACCAATCGACAGTACACAGCTGTCCATCCCATCCATGCACACAGTCATACTGCCAATACATCCCTCATCACCAATGCCCTTAGCTGAGGGACAGTCTACAGTCGGCAATGGCCAGGACAGTGTGGTACCTATGGCACATGCATTCAGACACAGCAGCCATAGCCAGAGGTCTGGAACGGTACCAGTTAGACAGATGTCCATGGGTTCTCTTCGGAGCATTGCTGGTCATCATGCCCCTGGCAGACGTGCCACAGGTCATACAACCTCACGCATGTTCCAGGCTGTCATGGAGGCACAGGCACGTATGGAACGGTACACCAGACAGGGACTAAGGGCACAAAGGGCACATAACACCACTTTAAATGACAGTATCCATGACCTAGCAGGTGCCATCCATAATTACACTGAGATCATGGATAGATGTTGGGGTGAGACATTAGATGTCCTCCGCAATGTCATGTCCATGTGTCAGGACAGTGCGGGATGGGTGAGACCTCGATGTGGACATATGCCAGCAACATCAGCAGCTGGCAGTTGCCACAGACATCCCTCAAGTCACAGCTGCTCCCGTAGTGCCAGTACCAGCCCCAGCAATGTTGGGGGTGGGCTGTCCATAGACCATCCTAGGAGACCACATGCACGTGGCTCTGGACAGTCCCAGCAGGGACCTGGGTCCAGTGTACATATGTCTACCTCTGAGGATAGTACTCAGTCTGGCTCAGTACCTGATACTGTCAGTAACACCCCTGCCAGGCACAGGTACCGTATCCATGGCCAGAGATGGTGATCTGTAAAGCCTGGCAGGTACAGTCTGTGGCTGTCCCACAAATCCCCATATATGGCAGCCACAGGGTGGAACTGTGTGCATGCAGACGCACACACACAGAAACCAGACACCTAGGGTTAACACATACCTGCACACATTACATCAACATTGGCCCATACCAGTACTCTTGGCCCTCACACACACACACACACACACACACACACACACACACACACACACACACACACACACACACACACACACATACATGTCGATTGTATGGCTCAATGTAGGCCTCTGGCAAACCAACAACACACCCTGTGCATACGATGAACCTGTGCCAACTCCTGTCATCTGTAACATTGATGCAGGAGCAGGCTAACATGGTGTTGATGTACAGGGTGACTTTATGGCAGTATAGCAATGTTAGCATGTTGTCAGCAGTAAAGTGTAATGTTATCCTTGAAGGTGTAGCTGAGCAGGCATGATGCATTAAAGCTATGATTGTCAATGTAGTATTGTTTACACCAGTGTTAATCCCAATAGTGTATTGTCTGGCCATGTGCCACTTGGCTGATGTGTGTAGTATTGGCAGCATGTGTTAGAGAGTGGACAATACGTGTGGGATGTGTGCAGCACAGGTTTGCAGGTGGACATTTGTGAACATGGTGGAGGTGCACTGTCTGCATGTACGTGCATAGTGGACACATGGGCAGGGTGACATGCCCTGTATTAGAGAGTGTTAATACTCCATAGTTTCTATTGGTGGCCAGTATGCATTGTACAACACACATTTTGGAACTTGGGTACACATGTGTGTATGACATGGTTTGACACTGTGCTGTGGGTAATACTGTTACTATCTGTCATTGGTTTGCATTCTGATAGTATACAAAACCTCTACAGCCTGACCATAAACAATCGTTAGATGATGTCTTGACAACTGACACACAGATGTAGGACACACAGTAACATTTGTACCCTTCAGGAACTATACTATGCCAGTAACCAGTGGTGTTCACCTGCACCCATTCGTGGGACCACTCCTGATTGCCATATAGCTCACTTAGGTACAAGCAAACACAGTAGGGATATGTACGTCCACGTCTGGGAATGCATACTGTGGCCTATAATGCATTCTCTAGATGACACACACATCCTCCACAAGGGTATCATATGGACAGATACCTGTTGTCAAACCCATGCTGTAAAACAATAAGCCAACTAAAGCATGGTCGTCCACCTTTACAAAACATAGTATCCCCACAGTACCACATAGGTAGTAGCCCACAACATGTTGACAGGTACCGATGTGTACATACAGCCAAGTGTTACGTCATTTCTCCTTTGGTAATCACATTTCCAAAGGTATTTTGAAATCCCTCGGTGAATCACATAAGCAATAAGGGGTCTACATGCATATCCACAACGGTTGTTGTACACCTATAATGAATAGCCATCATTGACAGACTTTGCTGCATTTTAACTGGTCTGAAATATACCTCAGGCATAAACCCTCACTCACACTATTCAATAGAAACCATAATGAGTGTGCATGACATGGATGACCTAGGCCAGGGATCACTGCAGTGGCTGGGATTGTCACAAGCATACAGATGTGACCTAAGATCTGGAAAGTGGCAGCACACTCTGGCAAAGATAACAGATGTGTTCATGGTGAAAGCAGGGTTCCCACCTCTGAAATAATTGAGGTCTCATGTACGTATATGTATTTGCCACACAGCTACCTGACGTGCAATGCACATACTGTTGTCATTGTGATATGTCATACAGTAGTAAAAGCAAAACCGCCAACACAGTGACCAACTGTGTCACGCACATAGAGCATACACACTCACCAAGTGCAGGATTCAAACCCTTACCTAGCTACTTTGTGATACTAAAGCAGTACTCATTTACACAATGCACTATACGTATTACTGGGAGTTCTCTTTTCCACAGGTATATTTGTAGGATGGTGACATCATCAGACTTGACAAAGATAAGTATACCACTTTTAAGGTGTTGTAGTTGTCTCCAAAAGGTTGCTTTTCTACAAGAAGATACACACACAAAGTTGTCAAGCGCAGGATTCAAACCTCTATCTAACTACCTCATGATACTAGAGCAGTATGCACTTACACATTAAACTATACACATTACTGGGGGTTCTTTTTTCCACAGGTATATTTGTAGGATGGTGACATCATCAGACTTGACAAAGATGAGTACACCACTTTTAAGGTGTTGTAGTTGTCTCCAAAAAGGATGCTCCTCTACAAGAACATACACACACAGTTGTCTAGTGCAGGATTCAAACCCCTACCTACTTTATGATATTAGAGCAGTATGCATTTACACAACTTGCTACACACATTACTGGGGGCTCTTTTTTCCACAGGTATATTTGTAGGATGGTGACATCATCAGACTTGACAAAGATGAGTATACCACTTTTAAGGTGTTGTAATTGTCTCCAAAAAGGTCGCTCCTCTACAAGGAGATACACACACAGTTGCCAAGTGCAGGACTCAAACCCCTATTGACTTACCTCATGATATTCGAGCAGTATGCACTTACACGATGCGCTATATACAATACGGGAGGTTCTTTTTTCCACAGGTATATTTGTAGGATGGTGACATCATCAGACTTGACAAAGATAAGTATACCACTTTTAAGGTGTCGTAGTTGTCTCCAGAAAGGTCACTACTCTACAAGGGGATACACACACTACCATATAGTTGCCAAGTGCAGGATTCAAACCCCTACCCAATTACCTCATGATACTACAGCAATATGCATTTACACAATGCGCTATACACACTACTGGAGGGTTTTCTTTCCACAGGTATATTTGTAGGATGGTGACATCATCAGACTAGACAAAGTGGGTTACATTAGGTGATATTAGGTGGGCTACATAGAAGGAATTTGTAGACACTTTGGCAATGTGATCATCAAAGGAGAGTTTACTGTCTACCTGGGTCCCCAGGGCCATAATTACATTCTCTGTACATACTGGATTCCCACCTATGTGGTAATTTGTGTGTACTTTGTTTTATCCAAAGTGGATGACTAGGCATTCTTTGGCATTCTGCTTGAGAGCAATGTTTTGACACCAGGTATCTGTCTGCAAAACCCTTCTGTAGGATGTCTATGTCAGCAGTGGAGTCAATTATGGACCACAGTTATCAGTCATCTGCAAACTTGTTCAACCATACCCCTCCTGTGCTTGCCTGTACCTTTGAGCAGTATCTACTGAACAGGTGGGGTCCCAGGACCAATACCTGTGGGATGCCATTTGTGACTGGTTTAGAGTTGGGCATGGCACCCACAACTCGGAACATGTGTGTTTGATCTGTGAGCCAGTTGGATACCCATCCTGTGACATAGCTGTTAACGTTCAAGCTGGTAAGCTTGTCCATGATGCCAGAGTGGGGAATGGTGTCGAAAGGCCTTAGTGAGGTCCAGTTGGGCTGTGTGGACTACATTCACCTCATCTATGTCCTTGGTAACTGTTTCAAATAAGTCAACTAGGTTTAGGAGACAGGATCTACCTTTAACAATGTCAAGTTGGGTAGAGTCCAGTGTCTGGAGGTCCCCATTGTCTCTGTTTATGGGTTCCATGATAATTTTCTCCGTAGCTTTGCAGACCAGGCTGAGTAGGCCTACAGGGCAATGGTTTCCTGGTTCTGTTATGGCAACCCCTTTGTGGAGCTGGATGACTGTTGCTATATGCCATTCCTTGGGTACATAGCCTGTGGTAAGGTTGAGTCTGGACAGTGAATGTAGGTGAGGGTGTATTTTCTTTTGGGGCTGGTGTAACTTGCAGCCTGTGACACCATCCAGTCCCATTGATGCTGTGTTCTTAGGTTTGGAGACGGCTCTTTTTACCTGCATCTCCATGAAGTCTGGTGCTCTGCATTCTTCTGGGATGGACACAGGCCCTTTTGGGGGTGATGCGGGATGGGAGTTTGCACTGAAATTGTCCCCCAGGATGTGGGCAATGTAAGTTAGTTCAGTGTATCTTTTTTCCATTTTGCAGTAGCTGACAGCATTTTTGAGAGTTGCCACCTAAATGTTTGGTATAGCTAATGAAGGCTTTGTGGTTGTTATTCTTACATTCCTTGGCAATTTGTCTTTAGAAACTGTCCTTGGATTATTTTATGAGTGATCATTGTTTCTTCCTAATAATGATCAGTGATGCCTTTCCTTATGTGAAGTTTGCTCTATCATGTGTTTGTTCCCTCCTTCTATTGTATAGCTTATTTATGTGCGACAACCACCAGATTGGTTTCCTATTTTTGGAGGAGTGTATCATGGTTTTATTTGGCATGTCTCAATCCATGCATCCCTGTAGATGCTCATAGAATGCACTTGTAAATGATTCTGCAGATTGTATAGCATTATGCGATAGCAAGGGTACTTTTGAACATTCCACTTTGGTCTTGAGAAGTGTGCTGTTTGCTTTAGAAGCTTTCTTCACAGTGGTTTCCTTGACTGTGGGGGGCGCGTGATGTGGATGTCCAGTGTGATTACTTTATGATCTGATATTACCAGCGAGGGGTTTATCGCTGTTGTGGAACACTGGTACCCCATGTTGGTGATGATCAGGTCCAGTATGTTGTCACCTCTAGCAGATGTGGTAACCAGCTGTTCCAGAGCGTTTGAGTTTTTAAACCCTGGGAAGTATTGGGCAAAGGACGTTGTACACGAGTAATTCTCCCAGTCAGTGTTTTGGTAGTTGTACTCTCCTCATATAATGGTGTTTGGGAGGACCTTCATATTTTCCACTGTTCTCCAGAATACTGGGTGAGGTTCCTGAGACAAGGTAGGTGATCTGTAGCAGGCTAAAATCTGACAAGCAGCTTTGCCCAATGTTAGTTGCACTTGCATGGTCTCCAAGGCCTCATGCTGTGCCACTAACCTGAAGGTGTGGGTATCCATAAGGTAAATGGATACACCACTTCCTTTTGTATTTCACTCTGGGTTTTGGGGCCAAAGATCTGAGGGATTGTGAGTGTTTTACGTGGAGTATGTCCAACAGCTCTGTGTTTGACATAGCTTTGTATGTTAGGCAGATATCACCTCTGAGTAGGTGATATGCGAGAGAGTACAGCTGGAGCATTTTGAGACGTTCAGTGCATGGCATGTATTTCAGGCCACTAATGCTATTTGTGAGGTATTTCTGCAGCCTTTCCAGTTGTTGTTGATGTCTTGTGAAGTACATAGCAAAAGGGGCGTTGTACTCTATTATGGATCTAGTGAGTGATGAATAGAGGGGAACAATGTCCTCTTCTGTCCTGCATGAGGCACCTTTTGTCATGAGGTGTGCCACGTAGAAGGATTTCCGGACTGCTGCGGGGATGTGATTATCACAGGTGTGTCCACTGTCGACCTGTGACCCAAGGTCTCTTATTACACTTTCAGTGTTAAGTATACTACCACCTATGTTGTAGTCATGGCTACAGAGTTCTTACCAAAGGGGATAACAATGCACTTTATGGCACTGAGCTTGAGGCCATGGCTTTAACACCAGGCATCTGCCTCAGTGAGGCCCTTTTGTAGGATGTCCACATCTTCAGTAGTTTTGATTATGACTCCTAGTTTGCAGTCATCTGGAAACTTCATTAGCCACAGACCTTCCATGTTAAAGTTTACTTCAGGGAAGTAGATTCTAGACAGGACAGGGCCCAGGACTGAACCCTGTGGTACTGCACTTGTCTCTGGTCTAATGTCGTACTTGAAGTCTGCTACTTTCACAGTGTTTGTTCTGTCATTTAGCCAGTTGGGATCCCATCTTGTGACATAGCGATTTATACCTAGTTTAGTGGGTTTATCTATAATTCCAGAGTGGGGGATGGTATTGGAAGCTGTGGCAAGATCTACATAGGCAGTGTGAATCACCTTTCCCTTGTCTACGGTTCTGGTGACTGCTTCAATGACATCTATCAGGTTTAGGAGACATAATCTGCCTTTTACAAACCCAACATGGTTGTGGTCCAGTGTTTGGAGATTACCAATGTCTTTTTTTATAAGTTACATGATGATAGATTCCATGGCTTTGCAGAGCAGGCTCATCAGGCTAATGGGCCGCTAGATCCTGGGGTAAATGGTGGCTCCCCCCTTGTGTAGTGGGATAACCATCACTGTGCACCATTCAGCAGGCACAAAGCCTGAGGTGAGGTTATGACTGAACATGGTACGTAGGTGCGGTGCCTGTTCGTTCTGTAGTTTGTGTAGACCACAGCCTGGGATGTTATCTGGTCCCATGGATGCTGTGTTCCTGGCTTTGGAGAGTGTTTTTTACCTGTGCAGCTGTGATGACAGCAACTTTGCAGTCTTCCGTTATAGAGATGTGCTCTTTCATGGGTGAGAGGGGGGTAAAGTTAGCACTGATCCTATCTGCCAGGATGTTGGCAATATCAGTTGGGTCTGTATATTTAGTGCCATTGAGCTGTAACTCAGAGCAGATCTGAGTGTTGCCATCGAGATTCTTGACATAGCTATAGAATGCTTTGTGGTTGTCTAGAATAAGTGTCAATTTTGTTTTCATCACTAGCTTTGGTGGATTTTATCATGGATCACAGCTTCTTACTGATGTGGACCATGGAGCTCCTCCCCTCATGGGATTTTACTCTGTTTTGCAACAGTATTTTCCTTCTGTTGTGCAGTTTGTTTATGGCAGGGGAACACCAGAGTGGCTTCCTTTTCTTGGAGTAAAGACACAGAAACACAAACTACCAAAAAAAATCCAGCAGCACAATAGCAATCCAACGGACCACAATATAGTTACCAGAAATCAAAAAGTTTAATAGTAAGCACTTTTGGCTGTGACACCAGCCTTCATCAGTCCTTTTCTTGGAGGTTAGTGTCTTGGTTTTGTTTAGGATAGCACAATGCATGCAGGCATGTAAGTGCTTATGAAGTGCAATTGTGAAGGATTCAGTAGTCGTAACTGTATTGTCCATCTGCATGTGTATCCTGCAGTTCAGCACTTCTGTCTTAAGAAGCATGACGTTGGCTTTGGAGAATTTTTTTAACATGGTTTCCTTAATGGGGGTGTGGGTCCAGAATGTGGATATGTAGGGTGATTAGCTTATGGTCAGATGGGACCAATGAAGCGCTGATGTCAGGTATGGAACACCGGTCACGCAGGACAAACCAAACCCCATAACCAACACAAATAACCACAAAGTGAGCTAAATGCTACTCATTGCCAGAAGTCTCAGCCTCCAGATGCACACACTCGAGGCACTTCTCATTATGGAGAGTATTGATATCTGTGCAGTATCGGTAACCTAGTTCAAGGCTCCAGACAGCACAACAGCACTACCAGGATACTACTCATTCCATACCTTCCAGCATCAGTACCTGAATCATAGCACATAGGGTGAGGATGTATCCATATTCATCAAGGATACCTACACCTCTCTCTACATGCTCTCTACAGGATTTGTACCCATAGAATGTTGCACAGCAACGTTCTTCACACTCCACAGGGGTGGGGCCACGAAAACCCCTTGGCATTCATGCTCTATGAGCCTGACAAGTGTGTTCTGCAAGGCAATGGAGCCAATCATAATGGAAGTCAACAATACAGAGATTGGGAACCTTCACACAGTTGAGCACACACAGTTTGGCTTGGTCAGATGCAGACCACACCTCCTGAACTGGGAGGATTTCTTTGACAGTTACCCAGGCTATAGATGATTGAAATGAGATCCACACAGCCTACCTATGCCTCGCTAAGGCCTTTGACACCATTCCTCAGTCAGGTATCATAGGTGAACTCAACAGCATGGCCATGAATCCATACATCACAAGATGGATTGCAAACTGGCTCACAGATAGATCCCACACATTACGAGTTGCTGGCTACATGTCAGACTCTACACCAGTAACGACTGTTGTCCCCCAGGGTTCAGTCCTGGGATCCCTCCTGTTTGGTATAGACTTCTCAAATGTACATGCAAACACAGGAGAGTTGTGGTTGACTAAGTTTGCCTGGGAACTGTAAAGTGTTTGCCATAATAAATTCCCCGGAACACAGACATATTCTCCAGAAGGGACTCTATGAGACAGATGTGTGGTGTCAAAATCATGGCCTCAAGCTCACTGTGGTGGAATGCATAGTGATCCTCTTTGTTGAAAACAAAATACCCACAAACTACCACATGGGTGTTACCCCCTTAAAAATGACAAGGTGATAAGGGATCTGGGGACACAAGTAGATAGTCATCTTTCCTTTGACAACCATGTTGCCAAAGTGATTGGGAGATCCTATCTGGCCCACCTAATCAACAAAGGGTTTGCAACAGGATCCAAAGAGGTAGTGTTGGCACTCTACTCTTACATCATCAGACCCATCATTGAGTACAGTGAACCATTTTGGATGTACTCAACTTAGCATATCCAGCAGCTGTAGAGACCACATAGGTACCTCACCAAGAGGATTACTGGCCTCAAACAGTTGTGTTATGCAACACAACTGGTAAAACTAAATTTGTTCTTCGTTGTGTAGCGCCTACTCAGAGGCACACTCTGCCTAACATACAGAGCCATGTCCAACACATAACTGTTGAACATGCTCCATCTACACATAACAACATTGAGTCACCTTACACATTCCAGGAATATGAACCTCATCAGAACGATGAATACAACATGCTGGTGGGATAGAGTACCATCCCAGACACTTGCCTTAATGTGGAACAGAGTCCCAATGTACATCAGACAGTACCCCTCGCTAACACTCTTCAATTGGAACCTTGTTGAGTGGATGGGAAACAGACAGTTCATGCCAGGCATCACATCAGCAGCCCCACTAGAAAGGGGCTTAGTGTACTAACTATTAGAACTAGGCCTTGGGAGACTACACAATGGTGTGTTGAAAGCTGCACAACTTGTGTAGGCTGATATATTTTTATTTATTATTTTATTTTATTTTACATTTGGGCTAGTCTGGCTGGATACATGTCCATTTTCAGCAGAGGCCCGAGGAGAAAAGCTCCACTATATACTAGTAAATCATAAAAGAACATGAAAACAGCACAGTAAGATAACAAATTATAGGCATGTAAAGAACTATTAACATAGTAACAGAACAGAAGCAAATTCAACAAAATCTAAAATGCAGTGAGGATTCCTAATCCCATATTCTTTACAAGGCAAGAATATTAAAGTTGAAGAGAGAGAGAGAATAGTAACTCGCCCAAGAGTCTATATAATATGTACAGTATTAACAATAATGATAAACATTTAGTACCAGGACACTAGTTATAAAGAAACAGTTAGCACATCAGGGAGCAGGATAAGGTTTAAATAAATATATGCCTCCGTGGAGATAGTCTACTACATACCTATGGACCTATGTGACAGGTACATGTCTACAGATAGTAGATGTGTACTTCATTGTACAGTCATGTGCACAGCAGGCACATGGACCACATACACTGTAATGCTTACAGATACTGGTGGCTGTTATGTACAGTGGGAGAGATGTGCACCTCATGTCTTTCATGCCATTGGGATGTGTGCTGGGTGGGACAGTCCTGGATGGCTCCCTGTCATGGTCACCCTCTTACACACATCTCTGCCCATTTATCTTTGGCTTATTATACTGTATTCCCCTATATATATATATATATATATATATATATATATATATATTTATATATATATGCATATATATATCTATATGTACATAGCTAGGTGATAGGCTATCTGCCTGAAGGCATATATTAGTATGGCCAGAGTGTGCAGCTATCACCACCCATGGAGTTAGTTCCCTAGGCCTCTGTGTAGTAGATATGATGAAGTGATCCATGGTGTGACAGTTCAGTTTCACATACACACATCAAGACTCCTCTGGAAGAGTGTCAGTGAGGGTCTCGGCTTAATGTCGGTTGGGAGCCTGTTCCAAAGTGAGGGAAGTCTGTGAGTTAGTCATGTATCCCTCCAACATGTTCTATTTAATGTTGTGATCCCTAGAGCATGTGGTACAGTGAGCTTGGGTTTACTTAAAATAGCGCATGTACATCAGTTCTGCATTGGACATGGACCTGTCTGTTGGGCAGAGATCTCCTGAGTAAACAGTATGCAACAGAGTACAGATTGAGTTAAATTCAGTCTGGTTGCATGGAGCAACTGTTTGAGGCCAGTAATCCTCTTGTTGAGGTACTTCAGTGGTCTTTCCAGCTGCTGAAGGTGCCTAGTCAGATTCATCGCAAGTGTGTTGTGGTACTCTTTGATGGGTCTGATGACTGATGAGTAGAGGGAACCTCCTTTGATCTACATGCAAAGTCCTTGGCAGTTAGTGGCGACACATAGCATGCTTTTCTATCCACTTTGTGAATATTTTTCTGGAAGTAGAGATGACTATCCACATGTGTCCATAGATCCCTTATTATCACCTCCATATTTAGGGTGTTGGCACCTATGTGGTATTTGTATGACTTTAGCTCGAGGGCATAATCTTTTCACCACATATGTCTGACTGAGACCCTTTTTAAGGATGTCTCTGTTGTCCCACACATCGATTATGACAACTTTTTTGCAGTCATCCACAACCTTTGCTAAACATAGCCCTCATGTGTTTGACTGTATTTCTGGAAAGTATACAGGAGGGTTCCCAGGATTGAGCCATGGGGGACAGCGGTTGTTACCAGCTTGAACAGGAGACCACAATTCTTACCTTGTGTGAACTTTCTGTGCCCCAGTTGGCAATCCATCAGATGACATACATATTTATGCACTGGTTGTTGATTTTGTGGATACGACATGTGTCTGTGATGTTGGAAGAGGGCTTTCCAAGGTCTATGTGGGACGTGTGTAGCTCATTTCATTGATGTATGTCCTGGGTGACTGCCTTGAAAACAGTCTAGCAGGTTTGGGAACCATGATCTGCCCCTGACCAAACCGAAAATGGTAGGGTTGGGTGTTTGTCAGCTCACAATAGCTCTGTTCATGAGTTCCATCATGATGGACTCCATGGCCTTGCAGATCAGGCTTAATAAGCTTATAAGACAATAGTTCATATGGCCTGTTGTGCACCAACACTTGTGGAGTGTGCCAAATGTTGATGTAACACATTCAGCGGTTTCATATCCTGTACAGAGGGTGAATCTCAAGAGACTGTTCAGGTGCAGGGTCTGTTTGTTTTGGAGTTCACATATGACACAGCTAGGGAAGCCATGTCATCCCATAGACGCCATAATTTTAGGTCTGGAAAGTGCTGTTTAACCATTGTATATGTGATTTCTGGGTTATCACAGTCTCCAGGTATGATAATGGACACTTTTGTCAGTGAGAGGGGGATAAATATGCATGAACCTGTCAGACAAGATGTTGGCGGTGTCAGTCATGTACATGTATTCATTTACAGTTTGCACTGACTCAGAGCATATATGTGTTTACATTGATATTTATGACATTGCGAAAGAAAGCTTCATGGTTCTCTATGGACTCTTTGACAATATTTTTGCCAGAACATGGATTGGATGATGTTAGGAGTGCTCATTGTTTATTGATGATACTGATCTGAGATTTATTAGTCTTCTTTGAATTGTCACTTTCTCTGAACATGTTCAGTACTTGTAGTGCATAGTTTGATTATGACAGGAGTCCAATATATTATATGGGTCTGTTTTCATATCACTGTGTGCACAAGGCAGGATTGGTGAATAGTGACATGTGTTTGGGGTGAGAACTGCAACTGCCAGATATGTGTGGCCCACTGCTGTACTCAGACATGGCCTAAGTGTGTGAGCATGCCCAGTATGACCTTTCAGTATGTTGTTGACTGACATTTGCTTCGTTTATTGAAGTGTGTGAGCATGCCCAGTATGGACATATATACTATATGTGTGTGACAAATCAAGTTGTTTTTTACTTCAGGGCTCACCTTTGTGTTGTATATCAACAGGAAGCACGCTGTGCCTGCAAGGCTTCCATGAGTC
Source organism: Protopterus annectens (assembly GCF_019279795.1). Classification (NCBI taxonomy): domain Eukaryota; kingdom Metazoa; phylum Chordata; order Ceratodontiformes; family Protopteridae; genus Protopterus; species Protopterus annectens. Next base: position 1,520,504 of record NC_056742.1, on the reverse strand, counting down.
ACTTTGCATAGACTTATCAACATTTATACATACAGGGGGGACAGCTATTATTTGTACATTTCTACCCAGGGGGCACACCTGATTGTTACTTTGGGTGTACATTGGAAGAGGGGTTGACCTGACACTTATACACATTTGCTAGGCCTGCACTGCTATGTCAGGTACTCCATTTCAGTCTGTACTGTTGCCTATCATACTGACTTGAGGCATACTACTGTACTACAGATCTTAACTTCCAATTTCACATATATTAGTTTCTGACTTCATAGCCTACCCAACCCACATCACACTACCTGGCCTGCTGTTATCTGTCTGCATAGGCCTGAAGGGAAGTTCAGAGGGCATGATACTGCATTTGTTTGTGTTTGCGTTAGTCTGCAATTGCCCTGCTGTGTCTGTGCCAGTGAAATACTGTCATGGCTTAGTGGTTCAGTACTGTGACTATAGTGCACATCGTGAGTTTGAGCCCTGTCACTGCTTTTTATTTTCCTGCTGGGCAGACCTGCCTGGTTAAGGAACAGTAAAGCAGGTGTGAGCATGTTTACTCGGCTTTGCTCAACTTTGCCCAACATTGCCCAACATTGTGCTAGTTTGCGTGGTGCACAGCTACACACAATTATGCTTAAATATGCTACATAGTGGTAAAATGTGCTTAACACTGCTTTATATTGCTTAATATAGGGCAATCATGCCTCAGGTCATGCTGCAGGGCTGCCTATGTTGGATGCACATAATACACTCTCTATACATGTTTGAAACAGGTAGTGTCAAGTTAGGCATCCCTTTTATTGCATGTGTGAGTCAGAGAGAGGTGTCATTTCCAGGGTTCCTACTGAGTCAGTGTATGTGCTATGCGTTGCCTCTTTGCCAAGGCCAGAGCATACTGGGCACGCCTCCTTCTGCCTACTGGGGCTGGCTCAGGTTGTTCCTCCTCCGAGTCACGCTGTGCCTGTGCAGGCCTTGGCAATGGTGGGAGGGGTGTTTGGCCCTACCCCATGCTGTTCCTGCTGCAGCTGTTTTCGCAGGATCATATTGTGTTGCATGGCACATACCATGACAATTTGGGTACATGTAGTTGTTGAGTACTGCAAGGCTCCACTGGATGTGTCCAGGCACCGGAACCGTGACTTGAGCATCCTAAACACATGCTCAATAATCTTTCTTGTTTGTGATTGTGCCTCATTATGGAGTTCTTGTTCAGGTGTGTGTGCATTTCTGATGGGTGTCATCAGCCACGGCTCCAGTGCGTGTCCAGCATCCCCCACTAGGTGGCCGTCAGGGATGTCCCCATTGGCAAATCTCTGGTACAGCTGCGTCAGATGCCAGATGTGGAAATCATGATAGCTTCCAGGGCAGCCAGCACACACATTCATTATTATGCCCTGGGCATCGCACACAACCTGGCAGTTGATGGAGGGGAAGCCCTTGCAGTTGATGTAGACACTACCCCGCTCACCGGGTGGTGCTTTGATGTGTATGTGCGTGCAGTCTATTGCACCCACCACCTCAGGGTATTCCGCTATTTGGTGGAAAAGACGCATATTGCTGGCCAATGCCTCACTGGAATTGGGGAAATATACATGCTCACCGACATGTGCTGACATTGCATCCAGGAACTGGTGCAGTACCCTGGATGCTGATGCCTGTGAAACCCCCATCATATCAACAGTTGGTCTCTGGAAGGTACCTGTTGCTAGTATTCGTAGGCCAACACATATCTTGGTATCCACTGGGATGGGTTCCCCTCTGTTGGATCTGTGTGTGAGGTGTGGCCGGCACAGCTCAACAATTTGCTGCAGGAGGTCTCTGTCCATTCTATAGCGCTCTACTACCTCCAGCTCATGTAGCCCCTGGTAGGTTACCCTGGGTCTGTACACTCTTCTCCGTCTCCTCACTGTGGGTTGTTCAGCAGCATTCACGACATCATCACCCTCAGCACCTTGCACATGTTGGTTTATAATATCAATGGCAGCCCCTAACATTTTGTCAGCCTTAAGCTTTTTGAGTTTTCACTCTTTCTAAATAGCAGTGTTGCAGAGGTCTTGTGAAAAAACAGGTTAGACTGCTGTTTGCAGAGTTTAAATTGTTGGGCTGGCTGGGCTAGTCGACTGCCTGTGTAATTGGCTGATTGTGATATATTTCACCTGGCAGCTCTGCTAGTTCTCCTTGGTTAACGTCCTACTACTTCTTTTCCTTCCTTTTTCACTTTCTGTTTCCACAAGGGCAGCGGCGCACAAACAAGTGCACACCCGTGCACACGCACGCACACTCTATGTGCCCATTTGCAAGAGATTTCACATATATCCACGGCGTACACCTTTGGTTTCTTGTTTTCAGCTAGTACCACTCTTAACACACCTCTTGCAATCCTGAGCAACTCAGGGCAAACACAAGCCACTGTGCTCCAATCACCTTACAGTCTTTCAGATATACCCTCTCATGATGTCACCTATCTTCTACTCTACTACTCCCCTACTCCTACACTTACACTCTAGGGACATGGCTCACATGCCAGAGAAAATTGGGATTCACTATCCTTATCTTCATTTGCATAGGATTGCCTACTAATGATTGGTTACATCTCTCACACTGAGCTTCCCCCCCTTAGCAACCACTACTCAGTGGCCATGTTGTTTGCAGCCTGCCATTCACCTGCATGGCAGAACAAGCTTTTTAGTGTAAATTCACATTTGTGGCTATTTTTCCCGTTTTTCATTTTATTTAAAGGTCAGCATGTCTGGGCGACGCTGCGCTACGCTTAAACACTGGCATTCGGGGAAAAAATAACATTGGATTTTAAGGATTTACAACATTTGCAAATGCCAATGGCCTTATATTTGGCCATTGGCATGCTTCCTTAAGTAGATGCATCCTTTATTTGGAGCTGTCATAGCTCCGTTTAGCTATTTGCAGAATGGTACTCCGTTACCGTTTTATATATATATATATATATATATATATATATATATATATATATATATATATATATATATATATATATATATATATATATGTCTAGGGCCTACATGGAACGCACCCGAGAACATGGTCATGGATCCATCTCGGCAATGCGCCATGCATATTAATGATGGCAAGCTGTCGAGGGAAAGCACAGGAACAGGGATATTGAGTCCATGTAGGGAGAATTGTAGAGGCTATTCCATGGTTGTAAATGCATTTTTTTATAGTGTGTTTTCACAGCGTAGAGTGCAGCAATGCCAAGCTGCGCCTACATATAGACAGCTGACACCTGCTACACACCTAGAAATAGAAACCAAATGTAATTATCATAATGCTTGTTTTTATTTATTTTTTAATATTGCTGTTTGTGTGGCATGGCATGGAGCATAGCAAACCCAAGTGGCCCTCATACATACATAGCCGACATCTGCCCAACATCTAAAAATAGAAACTGGATGTAATTAATTATTTATTCCTGGTTATGTTTAAGCTTGTTTGCATGGTGCGGCTTGGCAGAGTGCACAGCAATGCTAACAGGTAACCTAGCAGTATATGTGAAGGTATACTAGTTTTCATGATGTCTGGGTAGCTAAATGGATAGAGTTATGGCCTAATGTTTAGTAGGTCATGGGTTTGAGTCTGTAGCAGACATAATATGTCTGGAATTTAATTCACTTCTTTGTGTAATCTAAAAACAAAATTGTGAAATATGGCAGTGCTGTGTGATGCTAAGCACTGTTTAAACATGCTAATGGCTACTGCTGTTTGTGCTGTGCTAAGCTTCCCTAAAACCTCAGTTGTGTGAGTTTGGTGCTGCTCAACTCTGCTTAGCTGGTTTGCGAGCTGCTAAGCAACTTGGCGCTTTTTTGAATATTGCTGAATGTCGTGTAAGGTTAGGAAAAGAACCTATATAAAGTAAAATAGGCAGGAATTCTGCATCATTCTTTGGAGTCAGCTTATCTGCTGATATTCCAGGTGGTGTTGGAGAGGGCATGGGCTTTTGGGTGCAGAGATGGGGTGTTCAGGAGTTTTCTGATTGGATTGTGTCATTTCCTTGAATTATTTAAATGAAGTTTGGGTTTTAAAGCTGGCATACACACTGAAGAAGGGATTTTTCCTGAAATCTTGAGGATTCTTTAATAAATTTGATCTTACTGACTCAGAGTGTCCATTAGCTGGAACTGCTCACTTGTTGTTTGGACTTTACTTTACATTCCAATGGTTTACCTCTGTGTTGGCATATTTTGTTTTTTATCTGCTGATATGCCAGATGGTGTTGGAGAGGGTGTGAGCTTTCAGGTGCAGAGATGGGGTGTTCAGAACTCCAGGGTTTCGTTGGGCTCTTTGTACATAGTTATGAACCCAAGCTGATGCAGGCTGGTTTCCAGGGCTCAAAATGCAAGGCTAAGGCCTGGGATTGGCCAGCCAGGGAACTTAACAGTGCTACTGCTATCCCCGCACTGGTGAGCAGTGTTTTCAGCATTATCATGACCTGAAAAGAAGAAAGAGGGGAACCTTGGACACCTGGGTCAAAGAGGCTAGGGCTGGGAACACCTGACAAATATGTAAGTATGTTTTCCACTGTTTTACCAAAATGTAAGCTGAATGTGTGCAAAACTGATATGCATAATGGTGTGCTTCTCTCCCAACAGCTACAGCTGAGAGGACTTGCAATGTTTAGGCCCACGCCAGGCACATGGCCAGGCTACACAGTGATTGTGGTATGTATGGATTTATTATGTTAACTGTAGTGCAATAATCAATAAAGAATAATAAAATGTACTGCAATAAAGAATAAATGATAAAAATGTTAGTGCAATAAATGGGCATTTAGAACTGAAGTGAAATAAATGAACAATAGTAACTATATTGCAATAAACAATAAAAAGCAAAATGACGTATATCAGGATTGTGGTATCATAACATACTTGCAGTACAGCTTTATGCATTGCATGCCTATGGTAAGGTTGCTGCAGTCAAGTGTAACACTCTAATAGCTGTAGAATGCCAAAACTAATGGCCTGAGAACATAATATTTGCAGTACATCTGTATTTATTGCATGTGTGTTCTGCTGTCACTGCAGTCAAGTATAATACTGCAATAGCTCTAGAATGCAAAAGAAATGTCATGTGAAATGTATTGCACAACTCATAGTATGCTTCAAGGTTGTCTCCAGGCCAATTTAAGTCACATAATCCTCTCATTTTCTCACACTGCAGGAACAAAAGGCATATGTTTGAGGTAGCCCGCGTTATGAGCAGATATTGTGTGTAGATGCCACAGTAAATTATCAGCAATAAAAATAAAGTGTTAATCAGCACTTTGGTTTCCTAAATAAATCTGTGTTAATATTTGCAGTCACAGCTATTAGGATCTACTTGCATGCTTGCCAACTAAGGTATGATGGCTGTCTAGTTTACTTACTATACACAAACATGCCTAAGTGTCACAATTTCTTGTAATGTAATTAAAACTGCCTAATTCATCTGTCACATTATTATCAGATAAATGATTATCTGGAATGCAATGTGTTACCAAATTGTTTACAGAACACCTTGGTAGTTATATAACTCCACAGTACGTGAAACTGTTCTGTGTAGTTGTGTGCCTGAATTTCTTACTGCTTGGCCCATACTATCCCATGCTATCAGCTTGAGAGGTTTATATGTGCTACATCAGCTATAGGAAAATTGTAGTCACTGTACTCACAACTGACACTATACACCTGTAGAAGTATGTGTTACCATTGTTTTTGGGGATATCATCTACAGTGTCACTAATGGAATGTTTTTCTCTCTCCCCACCCGTTATCTTCATTAATTTATCATTATGACTTAATATTGGCATATTTTGTTAAACTAACTATATTTTGTTAAAATGTAATTTATTATTTTTATGTATTATTATGATTCAGTATTAACATATTTTGTTAAACTAGTAGAGACAACCAAGGATAGTACCATGGAACTGCAGAGTGTAAAGCGTAGTCACTAAAAAATTAACAACATAAAAACATGAATAACTTTAATACATGTAGATAGTATAAAAACTGTGTTAAAGTAAATGATGAGTGCTTTCAGCAAAATTGCCTTCTTCAGATCACATAAAGCTCATTAATAAGTGTTCATTTAAAAAGAAAAGACAAATGAATCAGGTTAAACTTTCATTGATAAAAGCAGAAGGGGGTTTGACCAATCAGACTTCACTCCTTGCTTCCATTGATAGAATCATAAGAGAGATTGACCAATCAAACATGCTTCTTAAGTTTCCATTCTAATAGGGATGGTCTTAAATGAAAATACCATTCAGTCCTGGTGTTTTATCTACTTGCAGTTCAGCAATTCAGTGACTCTCAGCTAGCTCAGTAGCATTAACCAAATTTCCTCTCCTAGAATTAATAGTTATGGTTTCTATCACCATAAAATGAAATTGATACCCCATAAAATTTGTAAGGTGTTGGTAAAGAGCATTCTATTTGTTTTTAAGTCTGATATTGCTTAGATGTCTTAAAATATGAACTTTAATGGGACAATTACTTTTTCCCACATAGAAACTGGTGCATATTCTGCAAGTAGCAATATAAACTACATTTTTTGTATTACATTCGGCATCTGTATAAAGCTGATAATACTTCTTATTAATAAGATGTTTAAAGTTATTACTCATATCTGTATAATTGCATGCTTTGCATCTTCAGCATTTATATGTTCCTTTTTCCTCTGATTAGTCATACCTTTCTGCGTTTTGTCATGTTCATGACATAATAATTGCTTTAAGTTCTGCTTATTTTTAAAACAAAAACTTGTTTTTTCTTCTACTATATTTCTAACCATTTCATCTGAAGTTAACATTTTTCAGTTATTCTTTATTATGTTGCATATTGTCTGTACATCATGACTACAGGTGATCAAACATCTAAGTCCCATTAATTATTTTCAACTTTGGTTAGAGAGTATATCATCTCTGTTTTCCATGAATGAGTGTGTAAATAGATGTGGTCTGCCTCTTGTCTCTCTCAATTTCATCACTGTAGTCATTTCTCTCACAACATTGTTTCTTCTATATCCTCTCTTCTGCAGATCTTGCAATAATTTATAACATTCTTGTTCAAAAGTGGAATCATCAGTACAAAGGTGAGAGATGCAAATAAATTGTCCTCTATTGACTTGTGGAAATACATGTCTCGGATGCATACTGTTATGATGAAGGACATGTTTACCCAGCATTTTTCCGAAACATATGTGTATCTAATTTCCCCAACTGCTCCTCTTATTAATTTAACATCAAGGAAATTAATTTTTCTTTGTGAGATATTCAACTCAAATCTCAGGAATGATGTAGAGTTAGTGATATATTGGACAAATCCTGATAGTTGTAAATCATCCCATGTCCATAGAAAAAATATGTCATCCACAAACCCTTTTGTAAAATGGGATATATTGTAGCCATGTGTTCAGATGATTAAATAAAAAAATCTTCTTTCCATTGTGCTAGAACAATTTTTGAATAACTATTTGCACAGTGGTACCCATTGCTACTCCCCATGTTTGTAAATAGTAGTCATTATTAAAGGCCAGAGCATTGTTCCCCAAGACCAATTCCAGTAGAATACATATTTGTTGAACTTCTTTTCTCTCATATAAGTTTTCCACAGTCAGATATTAATTGGGAATAACAGTGAGTAGGCAGGCTCATCACATCCATGGTAACCATGGAAAACTCTGTATCCTTAAATGTATACAGAAATGTCAAGAAGGAGCATAGAAAATCTTAAGTATATTCCAATACAGTAGTAGCACTAAATAGTGCTTTCTTCAGCTTGGTTTCAATAAAAATGGATGCAGGTTCTGTTATCCAACCACTTCCTGCAACAATAGGGTGTAGTGGAGGATATTGATCATCTTTATGTATCTTAGGAAGTCCTTTGATGGAAGGAATTATAAGATTGGTTACCTTGAGATGCTGATACATTTCTTGATTTATTACATGTGTAATATATATATATATATATATATATATATATATATATATGTATATATATATATATATATATATATATATATATATACATTCCTCCATTTTACAAATTATAGTGTTCAATTCACATTCCCAAAGTTTCATACATGTCTGATTGTCATTCAATAATGAATACATTTTCTGTTCATAGAAAGATTTGTCCATTGGGACAATAGCCCCTCCTTTATCTGCTGACCAAATTATACGATCTTCGTTGCCCATAAATTCTTGTAACACTTGTCTCTCTTCTCTATACATGCTATAGAATCCAAGGCCATTATTACTATTATGCAGTGTAGCTACTTCCTTGTCACATACCTTAACAAAGGTATCCACTGTATGATTTAGTGTTGGAGTAAATGAGCTAGGTTTCTTATATGAATGGGTATACAATTCCATGCTGTTTTTAAACATAATTGTAAGTGTTACATTTCTAGCAAAATGTCTGATATCAAACTCAAATTCATGATGTTTAGAGTAACAAGCTGAAATATTAGAGTCCTTTATTGAGAATGTTAATATGAGATTTATTTAACAAATACTTGGACAGATTTACAATCAAAGAACCTTTAGTATCTTTCTTTTCTAATGTTAAGTCAATAGTTTCCTTCTGTTTCTGTCCCTGCTCAATGACCTGTGCTTCTTGTGAAAGAATGGTTGTTTCAATAGAATTGGAAGAGCTGTAAAAGCCGGCAGGTGCTTTGTTGTATCCTTAGGTCTGGTTTCATTTATTGGTATGCATTCATTGCATCTGGATGTGTTCTCATTCTTTCTTTCATCCACTGCCAATGTTAATTGTGTCTGTTGTTCAGTCAATGTATTTGATTGAGACATAACTGTAGTTGATAAATGATCACCTTCAGTCCTGCCTGAATACTTTATACTTTTTCTTACTAATAATTATATTGTCATGTAACTTCATTCCTGATTTGGAATCAGATCTCAAATCAGTTGTATCAGTCATGTCCATTCGATCCCTGTTTTTATTTGTCGATTTAGGCAATTCAAAAATATGTGATTATTTAAAATCCCTAATATCTCTAGCTAATTTCTTTTCTTCATAAGATGAGAGAGTGTGTTGTAGGTCTTCAAGCTTTCAAAGAAAAGAATTGGACAGTACTGCACCCTCTAATTCCACTTGTTTGTTCTCTATAAAGAAGGTGACTTCCTCTTCTAGAAGTTTGAAATACTCAATAAGAAGTTTAATGTATTCAAAAATTATTCTTAAATGTATCGCTTGCCATTTGGCCAGTAACTCAATATATCCATTGCCGTATATAGGTAAGTACCTCACTCTAAGGCCTCTTGGTATTACATTATAGTGAAGGCAGGCTTTTAGATGAAAACACTCCCTTTGCAATCTTTTTAGTTGAAATGCCACCATTTCAATCTGTTTGAAAATAGTACTAAACTGCTCCATTAGGGCCAAGGTTTTCCCATCAGTAACGTCTATTTCCGTTAGATTGAGATATAAAAGTGGATTAACATTAACAGTAAGCATATGCTTCATATTACTTGGCTTACCCTTGCTCATGTTGGTATTAGCTTCTTTCATGCCTTCAGGATGATATTCCAATTCTATATTTCCTCCTTCTGCCATGTACTGTTCCATTGTACAAAGAGAAGCAATCCAAGAATAAATCATGCGGGAACAGTTAGAGAAAAATTGGTAGAAGACAGATACAGGCACAGACAACCATGTATAGTAGCACGCAACTGCAGAGGGAAAAGCATAGTCACTAAAAAATTAACAATGTAAAAACATGAATAACTTTAATACACGTAGATCGTATAAATACCCTGTGTTAAAGTAAATGATGAGCACTTTTGGCAAAATTACCTTCTTCAGATCAGGTAAAGCTCATTCATAAGTGTTCATTTAAAAAGAAAAGCAAACAAATTAGGATCACCTTTCATTGCTAAAAGCAGAAGGGGGCTTGACAAATCATGCATCATTCCTTGCTTCCATTGGTAGCATCATAAGAGGGACTGACCAATCAAACATGCTTCTTGAGTTATAAGAGGAATTGACAAAAAGTGCTTCTTGAGTTTCCATTCTAATAGGGACAATCTTAAAGGAAAACACCATTCCATCCTGGTGATTTATCTGATTGCAGTTCGACAATCCTGCGACTCACAGCAAGCTTAGTAGCGTTAACCAAATTTTCTCTCCTAGAATTAACAGTTATAGTTTCTATCACCACAAAATGAAATTGATGTTCCATAAAATTTGTAAGGTGTTGATAAAGAGGATTCTCTCTGTTTTTAAGTCTGATATTACTTAGATGTCTGAAAATATGAACTTTAAAGGCGCAATTATTTTTTCCCACATAGAAACTGGTGCATATTCTGTAAGTATATATATATATATATATATATATATATATATATAAACTACATTTTTCATATTACAATCGGCATATGTATAAAGCTGATAATACTTCTCAGTAATAGGATGTTTAAAGTTATTACTAATATCTGTATAATTGCATGCCTTGCATCTTCCACATTTATATGTTCCCTTTCTCTGATTAGTCATACCTTTCTGTGAGCATATAAAGAGTGAGAGTCCAAAGTAATGTACAAATTCTGTCAAAGTGCACAGTTGTTGCTGTACAAGAAATGGATAGCTATGGTTCTTTCCTACACCCTTTCTGCACACCCCTACCTGCCTTTAATGTTTTTCCACCTGCTTGCACCCAATTGTACCACTTTCCTATCTCTCTAATTTTCTTTTCTTTATATTTTTAGTGCTACTTTGCTTGACACACTGTGCTATGCAGCTTCACTTAGCTCAGCTAAATAGAACTATATTGAATATGTGTTTTCTGTTTATAATAAATGCATGCAAAATAAACACCTGTCCCATATTTTGAACCCAAGACCATCTGACCTGCACACCACTGCATTAACCTGCCATGCAACACAGCTCTTAATTGCAACAGGTAGTTTCAAAACATAGTAATTGCCAGTTACAGTCATACAGTGTGTTTCAGGTAAGCTGCATATTGTGCCACATCATGCAAACTTACTTGAAAAGTAATGGAAAAAAATAGGAATGTACTTTGGAACCTGGTGCAAGACTACACCACTGGAAAGCCAAACATATAATAATTGATGTAAGCGAGGCCTATGATAACAGGTAAATGTACCCTTTTATCAGCAACATGTAGAAATATACTTGCTAAGACATTAATGGCAAAATACATGTTCAACTAGGACACTCCTGCAGAAATACATCCATATAAAGCCATGCACATACTGATGAATGTAAAAACATTTGTCACAGCCTGTATGTGTGCACATATATCTTGCAATTACACCTGCTGTAGCAATGACTCAGTAGCTCAGCCTGTTAAATGCCTTGTAAACAGTGCATTTTGCCACATACAGTCCTGGGTTCAAATACAGTGGTGTGTAGCATTCAGATTACAGTATTTTGAAGCCAGCAATTAATTAGTAAGTCATGCACTCTTTATCCACACAATGCATTTCAAATGAAATGCCTGTTTTTTACTAATGGAAGTGACAGGCCTGCAGATAGGAACACACTTCACATATCCCTATAGCAAAAATATAAGTGCATACAGTGTCAGATCATGCATTAATATGCATTCACAGAGGATTTCAACTCAGGAAATACAAATGAGACCCACTAATGTCAGAGTCCAGCACACAATCCTTTCATACTCACAGTGCAGATTAGCACAGCTGCACTATTAACATACACATATGAAGCCCCTGCTTGTAACAAGGACTGCCAGCATACATGTTCCAAGTAAGGAACAGACTGGCAAACCTAAGCACACATGACAGCTCCCAGGCATCCATCACACTGTAGATTGTGGATGTGGGTGCCACAGTTTCCATGGCAGAGGACCATGCAGGTAAGCTTAGGTTGATCGGCATTGCAATGATGTAGCATTCAGTGTGTCAGGGTGAACATAGTCTACATGGGTGTCAGATCTTTCTTCTTTGGGGGGGGGGTTAACTGCAGTTTGACTGCCATGTTCAGATTTTGACTAATATAACAATGAACACAGACATTACTGCAAATGTGAGATATATGGACATATTACCTTCTGGTGGTGGAACATGTGGAGGTACTGACATTACCTCTCCCTCAACTTTTCACAGGTCTGTCAGGTATTGGTCAAGCCCATGGTCCTGCTCATGGTAAGCATGACACTATTTTGTTATAGATGTAGGTTTACAGCAATGTAATCCCTAAACATTCACCCCAGGTCTCCTGTCTGCATTGCTGTACTGTCAATATGACTGCCAACTGCAAACATATTTTCTGACTGTACACATGTTAGATTCATACTCATACTTGTAGATGTAACCACACTGAAACATGACAGTATTGTCAGCACATTACAGAGTCTCATCTGTGTCAATTGTGCAGAGTCTACACAAATGTCAACAGTGTAACTCACTGTTGCTGATGAGATTGCAGTGTAATGAGCTTTTATTTACAAGCAACTATAGCTGCTAGAGGGAACAGTAATGTCCTCATTCCTAGTATATGAGGTTGGGTTTTCAATGGGTCTGTAATAGTGACAACTGTGTATAGAGCTTTACATATATTACAGCATAGTACTGCAGAGCATAATAGTGCAGGTATTGATGTACTGCTTTTTCCTTTTCTATCACAGGTGACTGGAGGGGGGGGGTTGGTGTTTGTCCCCTACACAACCTGATGCCAGTGTCTCCTTAGACTCTGATGATGATGATGGCCACAGTGAGGCATGGGTGGAGGTTTTGGGGGCTGAATCTCTCACCAAGGTTGACATTCCTCTTCTGCCCTCATTGTCATCACACACAGTCAGTATGCAGACACATACCTAGTCCCCAGAGGCCACAGATATTCTGCAGTCAGAGAGTGGAGACATTGAACAGGAAAGTGAAGTAACTATGGCTCCACTGAGTGTAGACACTGGCCATAGCCAGAGATCTGGTGAGATTTCACACAGACAGATTGATAGGGGTGCTTGTAGAAGGCTTGCTCTTCATCTGCCACCTGTTGCAGGTGTCACATCACGGGTCACTCTGTGCATGTTTTGGGCCTTCTTGGAGGCACAGGCATATTCTGAATGGAACTTCAGATGTATGCTTAGGCTTATGGATGCAGCACAGTCTGACATCTGTGACTGCCTCCATTGTATTGGTGACTCCCTGGATCAGTTAACTGATGCAGTGGACAGAAGGTGGGCTGAGACAGTATCTTGGAATGCACAGTGTCTGTACTGGAACGTCTGGCTGGAGTTGAGTGCTGGACTCATGGACATAGGTCAACAATGCCATCTGCTGAAAGTCCACGTGGCCATGCACAATCACGCTGCCATAGTAGAAATGCATCCAGCACTACAGAGGGGAATGTGCTGTCCACTCCAAGACATGGCAGGCCATCGGCTCATGGTGCTGGCCATTCCTGTGGAGGAGACAGTCCCAGCAGACAGCAGTCACTGTCAGGTACTAGCACCACTTCTGACCTTGGGCATGGATGTGCCAGTGCAACTCTTGCCAGAGGCAGTTCCCGTCTTCAGGGCCAGAGATGGTGAGATATCATGCACAGTTCAAAGCTGTCCAACATACACACATGAAGGCTAGCACTGAGCTTGACTGTGTAAATGCACACACTTGCACACCACTGTCAAATGCAGGTCACCTACAGAAACACACAACATCTTTCCATGGTCCATCTTACCTGCTTCTCTTCCTGACTCACACACATGCTGTCAACCTCTTGGGTCAGCCTAGGCCTCATGCAACCCCACATAACACCCTGTGCAAGTGATGATAATTGTGCCACATCTCTGCCACCCTTGCCATCAATGCAAGGAAATGAAACTATGTATCTGATGCATAGGGTGACTATATAAGTTAACATGTACTTGTGTAATGCAGTGTTGTTTTGCCATGCCACTTGTAGTGGTTACTGACAGATACTGTATGCTGACATTTGTCATGAGTATCCCACATATTTCTATGTATCTTTTGTTGTATGATGTTGTAATGGCTGTATATTTACACAATGAAAAGTGTGCCATGGACCTGTTTATGTTTTTGTTTCAGGAGTCTGTTAGGATAACCTATGGATACACAGCAGCAATACAGCAGTACAGGATGGAATGTCAACACAGCATACACATATCTTCAGCAAGGTACAGCACTAAAAATGTTTGGCTCCATAGGTTTATATGTGTATAACAGATTAACATGGAGAATGGCACCATTCAGCATACTCGTGCATCTCTGATCTGTGAAAAGGTTTGATACCCTTGATAAGTGTCACCGGGGTTTTGGGAACTAACACATCTACAAGCTGTGGGGATGGAGATGACCCATTTAAAAATATCCTGTGTCCAGTAAAGACATTTGTTCAACACCAGTTATGATTGTCTTATTCTGCATCCCATTGTGTAACCTGAACATGATGTGTGTCACAGCAGATGTGTGCTTCACATGCATGGGGGAAGCTGTTACCTATAGGGTGTACTATCTGTGTTACATACCTGTCTCTCCAGCATGTACTATTTTTACCACAGTGCTGTTGTAGGTGTGTGCAACAGGTAAGACATGTGTTAGTCTTGTCATGGATACACAGGAGGTACACAGTAGGATCTGACACCTCCCTGTATGGAGCCATACACATCCTATCCAAAGCATTTAGGAGACAGACTACACATGTACGGTCTTGACATGGATTCCATAGGACATGTTATCTACACTGTGTATTGGTGTAGCATGAACCTGTGTGGCTGCTACAGTTACAAGTTATGCCTGTGCAGTGATGTAGCAAGGGTGCCATTGCTCAAAATGATAGGTGTGATGACTGCCACATTCAGTATAGCAGTGACATTCTGGGATGTACATCCCATACCTGTCTGTATAGGTTGTACAAAAGTGAATGCATCCCCACACCTTACTCACCGGTAAATGTCAAAGGCTACATTACTCTCTGTGTCCATAGCTCCATGAGTAATGGCTTCACTGTGTGTGGTGCCTGGACAATACCATATTTTCCAGAAGGGGATGACTTCCAAAATGATGGTATTGTGTAGTTGTTGGCATTTAATATTTGTCAGTGGCTCAGACAACAACTGAATGTCTATCTAACGCCATCATGGATAACTGTTGTTTCTGTGTGGGATTCGGTGGCACCTCCTAATATGCAGTCACCTGCTGATGTAGTCAATGAAAGGTCACTGACAGTGGCTGTGACTGCAGGAGGGGAATGGCTAGAAGAGTACGCCAATAATGATGAATTCTGAAATCCACTGTTTACTGGCATTGTTGCAGCATAGGTCTCCCAATGCTATCTCTCCAGAGTATGGCTGTCAGACACTTGCCTATCCACCAGCTGATATGACCCAGTACATAATGTACACAGTTTCCAGCAAGGCCTGCTGGCCTAATATTGTCAAACACCTTGTCAAGCCATGGTAGGTGGAGTGAGTCATATTTCAATCCTCCATTGTATAGTGTAACAGTCAATGGCCTCTGCTGATTACAGATGGTAGGCATGATCTGGCCTTGAGCAAAAGTAACAGTGTGTGGTCCAGTGTCAGTAAATGTACGACAGTGTTAGTGCTTCTATCCATGCTAACTCCTTTCATGGCATTTCATGTGACAAGACACAGAAATCTGGGGACACTGCGGTTCTGTGTACCTCCCGTGTATCCTAGCAGTCAAGTAACTGTTATTATCCTAGCTATATGTGTATTACCAGTATGGCCATATGTGGGTATTTGCACTTAGATTGGAAAGCCTCTAGTCTTGAACAATGTGTCCTGTCCATGTGTGCATTGACAACAGTGTACATTACAACACCTGCTCACCTGCTTCTGTCTATGTGGTGACATCCAGTAGGCACAGGTGTCTGTAGGTAAGTGCATTATGTACTGTTGATCCCTTTCTTTGGATCCTTTGTGCAACAGTATAGATGTGTGATAGTGCAGCTTTACTCACCATTATTTGGGTATGTAGGACAATACAGGCATCCACACACATATTTATGTATATAACAGGGATGTGTATGTATGATATGTTTATGTGTTATGTAGACATATGAGGAGAGACTGAGATGTAGCATTATATATATATATATATATATATATATATATATATATATATATATATATATATATTTATTTGACAATACATGAAGATAGATATACTATGTACATGAGAGAGATATAGTGACAGATGGATATGCATATGTATACGGCTGTATGTATAGACATATGTATACATAACAGGTGATTTTGATGAAGAGGAAACAGAATTGCACTCATTTTAACTAAGTGTAATGGCATGCCCAGCGGGACTGTCAATACTTATAAAGTGACTTCAACCCACACCTACCTGTGCTCCAGTCTTGGAATTTGTGTGTTACAGACAATGACATCTGCCCCTGTTTCTGCAGTGCTGTACTTCACTCAAATTGTCAACGGCATTCCCCAGCTGTCTGATGTAATAAATATGTGACTGAGGTTCATAATGTTATACCACACACAGACTGACTGTCTGTGGAAACACCAGCATAATACTACCTCATATGCAAAAAATGTGAATACTTCTAGATTAGAACCATCAACACCATCGCACATGCTAACTTCCCTAGTCCACTGAGCCTTACAAGCTTCCAAATAGAGAGGAGTCATTTATCACACAATCAGCACCATAAATATTTATGTTGTTATTCCTGTGTTAAGTGAGACATACAGTGTGTGATCAATTTCTATGTTACTGCCTGAGATTGCCTGGACTGCTGATATACCATTGCTGACTTACTGTTAAAGCAGTTATATGGGAATACTGCTTTGCTGGGGGTGGGTGAACAACAGCACATGATCTGCTGGGATAACAGTAGTCCAGATATTAAGTGACTCCACTCTTTAACATCTCCTTTCAGTGATGTAGTGCATATTCCAACCATGAGGCCTAGTGAATATTAAGCAACACAAACTAGTGGACTGGGTAACTGTAATCCATTGCAGATGTTACCTGCATCCAAATAGCCCACTACATTTCCTTGCATAAATGCAGCAAATCCATACATACAATAGCACATTATAATAATACTTACAAGTAGTGTGTAGGTTTGGAACTTACCTTGCAAATGCAGCAGTTGACAGAACCGTAGTTCAGGGTTGACTCTGTCTGATCCAAGCACTACACAGCCAATACATAGATAGGGACAGGTTGTGTGGGTTGCCTGTCACCAATTTTATTATATGTGAGTAGGAGTAAGGTATCAATACCTAGGGCCATGGGTTGTCAATGAATCTGCTATGCATTGTCTCTTAGCCAAAGCCATGGTATACTAAGCACGACTACGTCTGGCTACAGGGACATCATCAGGGAGTTCCTCCTCTGAGTCCTCATGTGACTGTGGCTGTGGTGACCTAGGCAGTGGTGGTGTGCTGTGTATCCCTTCCCTTTACTGATCCCGTTGCAGCTGTTTATGCAGTATCATATTGTGTAGCATAGCACATACTATGAACATACATGCACTTGTGGCTGGAGAGTACTGCAGGGCTCCACCAGATATATCGAGGCACTGGAAACGTGACTTCAAAAGACCAAACACATGCACTATGATGTTCCTAGTTTGTGCATGTGCCTCATTATGGCATTCTTCATTGGGTGTGTGTGCATTTCTGATGAGTGGCATCATCCATGGTTTCCCCCGTAAATGGCCATGTGGGATGTTCCCCCTAGCAAACATCTGGTACAGCTGTGATGCATGCCAGATATGGGAGTCATGATAACTGCCAGGGCTGGCAGCACTCACATTTATGATAATCCCCTGGGCATCGCACATGACCTGGCCATTGATGGAGTGGTTCCCCTTATGGTTGACATAGATTCTACCCTCCTCACTGGGTGGTGCCTTGATGTGTACTTAAGTACAATCTATGGCATCCACTACTTCAGGGTAGTGTGCTACCCAGTAGAAGTGTTGGATATTGTTGGCCCTCACCGCAGTAGTGAGGGGAGAGGAAATGTGCTCACTGACATGTGGTAGCATGGCATCCAAGAACTGGTGGAGTGCGCTGGATGCTTGATGCCTGTGAGACCCCCATCATGTCACCAGTTGGTCTTTGGAATGTACCTATAGTTAGTATCCTAAGGGCTACACATACCATTGTTTTCACTGGGTTGGGTTCCCTTCTGTTGACTCTGGGTCTGAGTTGAAGGCGGCAGAGCTCAATGAGTTCTTGTAGTATGTCCCTGTCCACCTTGTAGCATTCTATAATCTCCAGCTCATGTAGCTCCTAGAAGGTTATCCTGGGCCTGAATACTCTTCTCCTTCTCTGTCTAGGCCTATTGTCAGCAGCAGCAGAAACAGCAACATTGCCTTCAGCATCTAGCACACATCATGCAGCAGATGAGCACCAGCCCCTAGCATTCTGTCAGTTAAAATTCCCAAGTCTGTACTCCAATGGTGCAGAGTATTGGGGAAAAATTAGAATGAAGGGTGTATGCATACTTTATAGAGTTCAGCTGTAGGTGCAGAATGTCTGATTGGCTAACTATGATGATTCCGCCTGCCTACAATGTAATTAACATGATTTAATGGCCTTATTGTAGGTTAAACAAAGGTCAAAACTAATAAAATGCATGTTTTAACATGCTGAGCATGGCAGTGCACCATGCAAACATACTCAGGGAAGGTTAAAAAAGCTTAGAAGTCAGTGGACACACCCCCTGTAGGAACACGCTCAGCCAGGTGGTGTGCCACGCAAACTTTTGCAGGGAAGGAAAACAAAGCTTAGAAGTCAGTGGACACTCCTCCCTGTAGGAGACACTCTCAGCCAGGCAGCGCACCACACAAACACATGCACCTAAGCTGCAATGAGCTTAGAAGTCAGTGCACACACCCACCCCCCAGTTTCAGCTACCAACTGTGTAAACAGCAACATGGGCCTAAGCCTACATGAAGGGGATATGCGGACATGATTACTCCTTTCTGCTATTCAGTACCTTCACCTCATTTGTATAGATATCCATGCTCACAGCCTGGAAACTACATGCTTCAGATCCCGATCACATTAACAACAGCACCAATGCACCATTGTTGCCACTCCACTCACAGCCATGTAATACATTTCTGTCACATACTAATTTATTTGACTTTTCCATTTTTTTTTTCTCTATAAGGCATGTTTGTGCATGGTGGCAAGACATGCAAACATGGTCAGATTATTAAAAAAAATATGTATTAATTTAACTTATTCCCTTTCATTTGTGTGACATATAGGATGGTAGTTTTGCTCATAAGTGTATGTGGCATGATGTTTCTGTCCACATATCTACGTTTTTACAAACCCTTTTGTCTGTCTACACTCCTGTACATGGAATTTTTCTGTGTACACTATAAACAATGACACAGGGGTCTGAAGAGATGCCTGTCTACTTGCTGGATTGCTCTACCTTCCTCATTTGCATGAGACTCTTATGCTTATGAGGTGATTTGCATGCCACTGAACTTTCTGTATTGCTGCATGCATGCGCGGCATTCAGCAGCATTTACTGAATCTAAAAATGTTCACTTACCGTGTAAGCAATGGCTACACAGAAAAAAAAAGTGTAGGCTTTATTAAATGCCCCCCATAGATATATGTATACATATATTTATATTTATATATATATATATATATATATATATATATATGTATATATATATATATATATGAGTTTATAATGAATAATCACTGGTAAGTTTGATCAACAAACTCACTGGTGACTACCATTAATCACCACTAAATAATCACAAAAAAAGTAATCGCAAATGTAAACCAATAGGTTACATTTGTGCTTATGAAAATTAAAACAAATATCTTTTTATGTGGGAAGCTTCACCCCCCAAACGTCTTGACATGGGGCACTGACCCCACACAATTGAAAATTAAATATACTAACTCCAGGGTTGCACAAACTCGAGAAGATGGGCAAAAACCATTGAATTATGAAACAGTCTGTATAATGAATTTTGACTGCTTCATAATTTAACAAACTGTACCAGAGAAGGAAAACACTGCTGTTTTACAATAAGATAAAATGCATGGGGGGGTTAACACGTATTGCGCTATATACACAGACAGAGATATATGCATTGTATTGTAAGGGGCAGAAGAGTATCTGGTATTATGTATTGTCTCTTACTGCCTTTATCTATTTGTACAATTTGGTTCTTTACTCATTCTTTTGTCCAATAATATTTTTGTTTAATACAATTGCTTAACCTTTTCTTATTACTATTAGTCTTGTATATTTTTACCATCCAAAGCATGGCAACATTTTTTTTCTTCTTAAATGATATAACTGTTGCTTTAAATATAAACTGTATACTTGTTTTATAGATAACCAATGGCTGTGGGTAAAATAAGGTCATTTTTGGGTTATTCCCTTACCCTGATTATGACCCAAAAATGACCTTATTTTACCCACAGCCATTGGTTATCTATAAAACAAGTATACAGTTTATATTTAAAGCAACAGTCATTCTCTTACCCTGATTATAACTGCGTTGGTGGTGCTGCGGTAGCATTGTCGCCTCACAGTAAGACGTTGTCCTGTTCGATTCTCAGCTAGAGCATCTTCTGTGGGGAGACATGCGTGAATGGGCGTGCCTTCATTGAAGGTTGTACATCAGGGCCTGCAACTCGACACGTAAAAATCTACTGCCAATCATTAGCAGACCAGAGTTCCGCTGTGGCAACCCCTAACCAGGAAAAGCTGAAAGATACAACAACTCTTACCCTGATTATCAAACAAAGAAATAAAACCACTTAACTTTAGTTAGACTAATCCTTAAATAGGGACCAAGAATTGTGTATAATGATCTATCTGAGTTCCAGTTAGTATTGATATTACTGGTGATCAATGATTAACTTTTTAAGCAGAATAAAGAAAAGTTTCATCAGCAGTCTTCTCCAAGTCGTAAGTATGTGTAGACTGATATGACAGTTAAAGATTTTAATTGATAATTTTACCAGTTATTACTGTAAAAATGCCTCGTGCAACTGTGTGATTAAATCAATGTAAAATAACAAATGGTTAGTCTGTAACTTGCAAGAACTATACAAATAAGGAAACAAATAGAGGTAAGCACAAAATTCAAACTTATTTTAAAAAGTATTTCAATAACTTTAGATCAAGCACAAAACTGTTTTGGTTAGCTTTCGGAGGACTCATACTGCTTCCACTGGGTGAGTGTTGTTCTCCAATCACTCCTAGTAGGAATCGTTTAAAATTACCTTAAATATAGAATTTGGTTCTGCTAAGTGCTATGAGCCTAAACAAAAAACTCCACAGCCTTCAAGCTTTCCTCACTCTCGAGAATGTTGACATCTTTTCAGTGACTGACAACAGACAAAGTACTCTGGCAGTGCAAAGCTACATAGCTTATCACACATTTAAACTTGCAACAGCATAGACTGGGGCCAAAGGTGGAGGTGTCGCTATCTACATTGGCAGAAAACATAACTCTGTGTTGGTTAAACAGGATGATACCATGGAGCTCTTTCACATGCAAGTCACTATAAATAAGGTCCCTCACAATATCATGGCTAACTACAGTTCACCATCTATGCACTTAGTTTAACAAGTCTAAACCTACTAGAGGTATTCGTCATCCAACCAAACACCCTATTTATGGGTGACTATACTACCCTTCTATAGACTGGAAAACTTACTGCTTCAAACTCACAGGCACATTTCCTGGACTTTAACACAAACACCCTGGAACAGATAGAGCATGCTTAAACCTGAGGATCAAACAAACATACGGGATCAGGTAATCACCAACATGGGAGAGCATTCCGCATCATCCGCCCTCCCCCATTAGCTCAGATCCCAAAGCTGTCTCCTTTGAAGTAAAAATCAAGCAGGAAAACCCAGCTAAAGCAGTAATATGAGCTATTCTGTGATAAACTACATCTTATTAAGTACTAGTTTGTCAAAATTCAGGAGTTCTTCTATCCCCGGGACCACAGCTACATATGCAGAATTCTTCACAGAGTCCCTATACAAACTAATTTGGCTATATAGAGGATGCTGCACTTGCTAGAAGCAATCCCAAAACAAATACAAAAACACTAAAAAAAAAAAAAAAAAAAAAAAAAAAAAAACACTGGTGGAATCCTCAAGAAAACTGATTGCCAAAATCAGGAAGTGCAGATCCCTTAAAGACCTGTGCTCTCTTATATAGTTATACAAGAAACCAAGAGATCTAATTCAGTCCAACAAGGCCAACTATATGGTCAAGATAGCCTTGCAAGCTAAAGAGAATTACAAGGCCTTCTTCAGCTATGTGCAGAACCCTAAAGGTAATGCACAAAAGTGTGGTGAATGATTGCCAATAAGGGTGACATACCAAATCTTCTTGTCTAATAACCTCCACTCAAACGTCACCTCTCCACATTTCTCCCCAGCAATACCAGGTAAAATGCCATCCAACATACTACTCTCAGCAATTAGCAGGGACCATGTGCTGGCAGCAGTCATTAAAGCCAATACCACCATCTCCATGGGTTTCATCAAAATCCCCGGTTGCCTTCTAAACAGTCTAAATATGACCGATCAGGACCACTTCAGGCACTCTTCAAGTACACCCTTGAAGCAAGTGACATTACAAGTGAATGGAGGACCACAACAGTCATTTCCCTCCACATAGGAGGACCATCAACGGACCCAGGGAACTATAGATCCTAATATGCAAAGCCATGAAATGAGTTATCATGGAAAGGATAAGGAGATTGACAACCTACATACACTGGACACATTCCAATTTGGCTGTAATGGGAAGTCACACTTAATTAACCTGGTGGACTTCTTTAAGAGGGTCACCAAGCCAACGGATGAGGGTAAAACAGTACATACTGTGTATCTTGACTTAGCCATGGTATTCTATACAGCACCCCACTCAAGCTTTGTTAACCAGCTCTCTGAGCTTGGTATAAATCCCTACATAAATCACTTGAGTGCTGGCTGACTCAGAGACAGCATCCAAG